>NW_010523846.1:21754-29438 GCF_000687285.1 Phaethon lepturus | reverse complement strand
CTGCTGAAAAGTAGGAATGTGTGAACTCATATGTAAGAGGGAAAATAAGTTTGCATTGATGTGTGGGAAGACAGGAGCTATGAGAATTCTTATTCCTGAGATGGAAGGCACATCACTCAGAGGAGTGTAATTTATGGACTACACAGTAAATGATAATCCAGAAAAATATATTGAGTACTGCCTTTATTACCTGTGGGCTTTCTCTGGAAACAAAAAAATCATACTTTTACAATATAGAAGTTATGTATTTTTGTATTTGACTGGAAGTTGCAAATAGGTTTTTTTCATAGTTTTACCACTGTCACAGTACTTTTGTGAACTCCTTTCCTGTGTAATTGTACTGGCAACAACAAACGTAAGAAAAAATCCTAATGACTTCTTTTCCCTTTATGCAGTTTATTAACCTAACACATTTTTTTAATCTTTTTCAGAATCCTCAATTTAGTAACACTTCTACTTATGTCATCTATGCTCACTTGCTAAGACAGATAGCAGCCTTAACAGAAGCTGACCATCATTTCCTAGTGCACTGGTCCAAAAAGTAAAAAAAATAAAAAATTAAAAATTCCATTTGTAGGATTACAATTGTTACTGTATTTCCATTGATGTTGACTGTTTTATAAATTATATGAAAGTTAATTTAACTGACTAAAGAGATTGTTTTTTTTGTTTTCAAAGTACATTTGGACACAGTCCACAAAGTGATACTGATTTATAGATGCAAACTGTATTAATGTATAAAACTGAGTACCTTTATACAAAAAAGCCTTAATTTCAAAATAACTTACACAAGTTATTTTTCCATAACACATGCAAAATAGTTTATGTACATACATTTTCTAGATATATGTTTAAATGGTATTAATACAAACATCTTTATGATCTTTTTTTAAATAAAGGTTTATCTTGCATAATTTGCAAAAGATAATGTAATTGTATGTATTGTATGAAAACGACAAATGAAATTAAATCCCTGTTTTGTAGTGTAATAGAGGTAGTGAGAGAGCATAGCTAGGTCATTCAGTGTTTAATTAAAATAACTCTAATAGCACCTCACTAATAAAGTCTGCCCAAAGAGTAACTTTTAAGTTGGTATGTAGGTTGCCTTCCTTTCTGGGGTAAAAAAAAGTTTGAATGGCCATATTCACAATTCCCTTATCTCCTAGAGAATCTGTGTATAAAGGATTTTCTTCTCTGCAAGGATGGAAATTATATCTACCTTCCCCCACCCTGTAATATGTCTAGATTTGCTTAAAATTGTGGTAATATACGATTTCATCTGAGCTGGTGTTTACAAATAAGGTTTGCCCTCTTGCTTAAGGATGTAATAGGCATAGTGATGTCTTTATTCCTAAAACATGTATTAGAAATCTAAACCATTAAAATAGGCGAGCTCTTATGTAGGAAAGCATCCTTTGATATATCTACACATATATGTGTATTGTTGTGATATTATGGAAGTGGCGCAGCACATAATTTAAAATGTGCATTTGTCACAAGTGTATGAAGTACTTCCCACTCTTTATTCAATAGGACCAAGTATCTCAAAATAAAAAATAGAGAACTCCTCAGTATTCAGACTATGGAGTGAAATAGCTAAGGATTTTTGGTTTTGTTTACCAAAAAATCAAGAACAAGTAACGATTCTACTGCAGGGGCTTTTTTTTGGTTTTTTGTTGTTTGTTTTTTTTTTTTAAATTGCAGACATTAAAAAGCATAGTTAGGAGTGCACTGTGTGCCAATATTTAAAGACATGCTTCTCCAACTTTGTATTTTAAATTTTATTTTTATGTATAGGACAAAAGCATGTTTTTAAAAAAAATAGCATTGGAATCTGATAATATAAACTCTAGTGTGGACAGTCATCACATGAGAGTAACTGCAGCATGTTTGTTCTAGGATTTCACAGAGGAGGTTCAAGCAGCTGGTGGACAGGTTACTGCAATTTATTTCTTTACGGCTGTTTCCTGCAAAACCTGAAGAGTTTCCACCTATGGTGAAATGTACCTGGTGGATTCCATCAGCAACCAAAGTCCTGGCTTTATTTAGTAGGTATTTTTCTTGAACTGCGTATGCATATGTATGTGCATGTACATATATGTACGTGTGTGTGTGTGTGTATATATATATATACCTATGGAGGGGGTATAGTTTATACCTCTCCTCTCCCGGGGTAGACTGACAATGATGGTGGCACAGTACAAACTACAATAAAATGCCAAAAAGTAGTAAGCAACAAAAAACCTCTTGTATTGGCAAGTCTTTGTACTTGCTTTCCAGTAGGGTATAATTGCTATGCATCATTTTCCTGTAACGA
Organism: Phaethon lepturus; assembly: GCF_000687285.1. Taxonomy (NCBI): domain Eukaryota; kingdom Metazoa; phylum Chordata; class Aves; order Phaethontiformes; family Phaethontidae; genus Phaethon; species Phaethon lepturus. Next base: position 27,121 of record NW_010523846.1, on the reverse strand, counting down.
CAACTGAAGACCAAACAAAAATCCACAGAAGTAACCGATGGTTAAGGTTTCCCTTAGATTTATAAAAGAAACTGGTTTAAATGTGTAATTACCAGAATTTTTTCTGTATCTGGCTTACCCCCACAGAAGTATTTAGCATCTAAGAGAGGTTAGACAATGCATATTCCTCTTAAGTCAAAAACTACAGCTTAAAAAAAGTAAAGCTCTGTCCAGTTCAACATAGAGCACAGCAAATTTGTCCATTGCAAAATGCAAACCTTCTTCTCCACTCATCCCCAACAGCTTAGTGATTAGAGCATTTGCTATGGAAATGGGAGGCTTAAGGTCAGTCCCCTTTTCTCGAGGGGTAAAAACCCTTTCTCCTTTCTAGAAGAAAATGAAACCACCAAGTGAAAATTAGGATTGGAATGAGGATGTTTTCATTTTGCTGTCAACTTAAAACTTTTACTTGAAAGCATGTCTGTACAGTCCTCCCTGTCCAGAGCAACAGTTTAGACACATAAGCTCAACTGTATCTGAAACAAAGACATGTGTTGTCTAGTCATTGATGAAAGAGTTACTTATTCCTTAATTCTGGGAAAGTGGATATTTAGTAATTCAAAACACACCATTTTCTGTCTGATCAAAATTAAATTATGTTTAAATGCAAATAGAGAAAACTTATTAGCCGTTTGACATTACATGAATGTTACATAATGAGATAGGCAGCTTAAATGTGAATTGGTTTTCTTCATTTGGTCAAGTACTTAATTTTTGTACTGGTGAGTCTAGGTGGTATAGTAATTACCTGAGGAAATAGGCGTATCTTTGCATACTATGTTTTGTGGTCCTTCCTTTCTAGCTCTTCTGGAAATAGGCATCAAACTCAAACAGGTAGTTGTTAACTGGAAAGCATGTAGATGTTATATCCATAGCTATGTTTGAAATTAAATGAAGATGTTTAAGAAATCCATCTATCAAACTGCTTTGTGATAGATTTCAGCAGAACATAGGAATCTTTATCCATGAAACCTTTAAATTAGTAGGCTAGAGTCAAATGAAGGTTCTCTTACCATAAATGGGCTGAACTAGCAATTTACTATTTTCTGCAGTAATTAATATGATGTCATATGGTGTTATGTTATATTTGTATTTCTGTAGCTAAGACTGAGACAAAGTTATCAGTAGCTGATATGGCTTAAAGTTTCTGAGGTCAGTGGTGCCAAATCCAGGCAGTATTTTAAAAGACTTTTCTGTTTTCTTTGTAGATGCTGCAAACAGTCTGATCAGTCCTCCTATTATTTCATATACGGATTTCTACAATTCCACACTTGATCATATTGATCTTATGGAAGAATATCATAACTGGCAATGTTATGGAAATTCTCACAGGTAAGAGAAATAACTGGTTGTTTCTTGTCAAGTAGTATTTCAAAGCACCATATCTATACTATGTATATCCATATTATATATAGTGTATATATAGTGTGTATATATGATATACATACCTGTTTATGTGTATATATAGCCACATTAAATACTGTATTTTATTGGAAAAGCATAGTATAGCTACTACTGGCTACTGCATGGATCTGAGTTTGACTGTAAGGAATCTTATTCTGCCTTTCCAAACTGAAGAAACAATATAAAATATAGATTATGATAATATGAGTTTGTTGTTTATTGGCATAGCTTCTAATTGTGTCTTAGTACAAACATATTTTAACCTCCAATACATTCATAGAAAGTGGTGGTGTATGCATACTTACCACTTAATATTGAAAATTATATCCAATTACCTTTATATATGTAGCTTCGAACATATTTGTTCCAGTAAAATCAATTGTACTATTTCTGTTAAATGAAAATAAACACAAGTTAAATTTTTACAGACTCAAAGCTTGTAAAGCTATTTCTCTTCTTTTGAGAAGCAGCCAGCAGTATGATTTAGGAAGATCTAGAGTAACAGGCATCTAATCTTTCCTCTGAAGTTTAAAATCTTATTAGTCTTAATAAAAATATTATTTTGTATAGCTGTATTTTTCAGCATATCAGTATGTATTACTCAGTCTTTACAGCTTGAATCACAAGATCAATTAAAACTTCCCTATATTTCAAGACTTTTCAGTAAGCTAATTAAAGACATCAGCCATCCAAATGTAGCTTTGTGCATGTGCAATTTTCCTTGCCTGTAGCAGCAGTTGAGGAAAACTTGGAGAGCATAATTTGCTCTGCACAAGCAGGTGTTTAGCTAGGCTTCTGTCAAATACCTGATATTCTGCTTGGGAAGGAAGAAAAAAAAACAAAAACAAAACTACCAGAACCCGTGACACATGATAACAATAAACGTACAGTAGGCATTGCATAGTCTCAGTCAAAGCATTGGAATCTGAATACTGCTGAGCTTAATTTTTTTGTTTTTTTTTTTTTCATTGGCACCATCTGGCTGTTTTGGCACCCACATCCAAACTTAGAAAAGGGCTGTGAGATTTCCACCTGCTCCAATTCTTTTCAGTTAGCTGGGACACCAGCAACTCGATACATATTAAAAGAGTTTGCTTCATATGTAATTTCTGGAGTAGTTGAAGTGGAGATTCGCTGTAATATTCTTAAAGTAAATTTAATTCTTTTACTCTGTTACAAGCACACTTTTTTCCAATTTTACATCTTTTAACTCCCTGTTGTTCCACTTAACAAAAACAACAACAACAACAAAAAACCCAAAGAAAGAATCGCAATCAAGACTATATGATTAGAACTAACAAGGCCAAGTAGGAGCAAGCCCTGGCTTACCTTGCATATGAAATATTTTTAAATACATAATTCTTCGAACTAAATCAACACTCCTTGGTAAAACATTTTGGATTAGGATTTCCAGGAGGCAAGTGAGAATATTTTTCCTCATTTTCCTTTCTTTTCTAAAGACATTAGAATCCAGCTTCTCCCAGGCAGGATTCAGGGTGCACATGCAGTCTGATTGAAGATACACACATAAGAGTCCAAAGCTCCGCGTATTTCAGTGTGAACTTCTGCTAGGTGATACATGAGCTAAATAAAAAAAAAAAAAAAATACCAAAATAATCAGCAACAAAAAAATCTTCTACCTTGATGATTCCTGAAGTTTTTCAAAATTATTTGTATTATTTGATCACAATGGAATGTGGCTGTGATCTGATCTTTTAGAAGTCTTAAACACTTGTAACCCTGGGCTGAATCTGCAGAACTTGGGGAAAATCAGTTCCTTTGAAAATCAATTCTGCAGCAAATAATCCAAACCAGAAATATTTCTGCTGTATACCTAAGCATGCTGCACTGAGATAGCTGTTTTTCTTGTGTTAATAAGATACTATAATTTTCTTTAATTCAGTGTAGCAATTAAAATTTAGTATTTAAAGCAGAAGATGACTGGGTTTTATTAGGTCTATTGATAATGATAAACAATGAAAAAGAGCTTTATTGAGGATCAGTATTATTACTAATTACAATTTCTAATAGTTTTTGCATATAACAGTTTGTTCTGCTGAATCAAATATCTATGTATACAATGCAAAAAAACCAGTGGAGGGACTGTAGTTGCTGAATGATAATGCAAAGATTCACTCCTGTATTCTTAAAAAGAAAATATGCTAGATGCTAAAAAGGAAATACTTTATCTTCTTTTCTCTTGTCGTTAGGTTTTCTTTCTGTCAATACCCATTTATTATTTCTATAGCGGCAAAAAAAGTTATTATTCAAAGGGACTCAGAACAACAGATGATAAGTATTGCACGGGTAAGTCATGTAGTGATAAATGTTTGTGTCTCACCCATTGGTATTCTATAAGTTTTTGTTAGATTGATATTACATACAGAAATATCTTCCAGTATTTTGGACTACCCTGAAAAAGAACGTGAGCCTTTTTACTATTACTAGTCTATAAATGTCCATGCTGGATTCTCTTAATAATTTTTATTTTAATGTGCTTAGTTTTAGAATGCTTATAAATACTAGTGTTGTGGAGAAAGAGTTACAGTTTTGGTTTTGGGTTTGTGTTTTTTGGGGGTTTTTTTTTGAGAAACCAGCATAATGTGCTAGCATGTTAAATTAACAAGATAATTAAGAAAAATCCGTGAGAATTTTGGACTGTTTCCTATTTTATACTGTGAAGATATGTTGTCATGGAAGACCAAGATGCAACTGTATGTTCACAAGTCACAGAAGAGGTATCGCTTCTGGGTGGCCTCTTCTGATATGAGAGGGGCATTTTCTGCCTCCTTCAGTGTTAATTTTCTTCAGGTGCTAGGTGATACTGGTTTCCTCGGTGCTCAATGTGGCAGCACCACCACCTATCCATTCCTGTCTTGCTGGATGTGTCTTGTGAATAGCTAAGTAAAGCAGAAGCCAGTCTCTGGAATCTTATGGGTATGTGTTAAACTATTTGGGGAGTACGAAAGGTTGCTGCACAATTGCCGCCTTCTTGTTAAAATTCCTGTAAGTTAGTTTGAATATGGTGTAAATGCTATCTGCAGTAGAAAAGAAATTGCTCTCCATCTCTTAGAAGATATTGAAGCAGCTGGCATATTAGGGTAATGTCTTTAATGGAAGATACTAAGGACTTTTTAACAAGTGTGGAACTTTGTTTTTCAAATGAAGATACTGCATGTATGTTTCTTTTTCATTCAAATAGCAAAGCCTTGTGGATAAAGTCTCTCGCAGACAGAAACCTGACATGAATATGTTGTTCCTAAACGTGAAAGTGAGGAGGATGCACCTTGTTAGTGATTCACTTGATGAGGTAACAAAAAATGTAATTAAATGGTGTATTGCTGCAGAATAGCTATTGCATTTAGATTTCAGTTTGGTAAGTCATACTTAAATCTTTCTGCGCTAAGAGATTAGGTTTATAACGGTATAATACTAAATAAAAAGAACTGAATTACTGTCACAGTAGCAATGCTGCAGAATAGATTGGGTTAGATGTTCTGAACTTTATTTTCCATCCTTATACTGCTCCATGGCTAAGCCTGTAATAAACGTACATGTTTGCATACCATGCGGTATATATTTGTGTTTGCCATTTTTGTCTTAAGAATTCAGTGCATAATTATCAGGTTATGTAGGACTTGGTTCCATGATAGCAGCATGAGTAGTAAGTGACTAATCACTAATGAGTTTGTTCTGTTCTAATTCTTGGAATATTTTTATTATTTTCCTTCACTAACTTCTCTATCCTCTAAAAATTATTTTAGGCTTTCCTTTCTTAAGTTCTTACCTTGATTTTAACTAACTCCTCACATTCTTGAATGTAACTCTTCCTTTTTTAGAAATGACACAGATGTGTCCATTAAAGTAGACAGTTCTTCAGTATCCACTGAACCTTGCTAATTAACATTATGTAAGGAAATCTAG
>NW_010523846.1:0-21723 GCF_000687285.1 Phaethon lepturus | reverse complement strand
CTCTTTCCCAACACTAAAAACAGCCTGATGGTATTGAAAAATAAATCCAAACAAATTCTGATCACTCATGTTCAGAAAACTTAAGTTTAAACTTTTTTTTTCCTAGATTAATGTCCGTCTATTTTGGCTTTCTATCCTAAGATAGAAGAAATATGAATGGTAATACTGCTTTGTCTTAGGGATTTTAGGGGTTTTTTTAACACACTGAAATAACCGAGAGCAACTTCAAGAGTTTTGATAGCCAAAATATTCTCCTATTTATTCCTGATGTTTTCTTCTGCCCGTCTCAGGGATGAGTAAGAATGTATTATATTATCCATATTCTCAAAAGTGTGGGGAATGGAAGGTGGAGGAAAGATGTCTTGTTTGTTTGTTAAATTAAAAAAAATAATTTGCAAAGGGAAATAACTTCAACTAATAAATACTTTGTGTCAACTACTACAAATTCCTATAGTTATAAAATTTGTGCAATGGGAATTTACTTGAGCAGCTAATAATGTAGAAGTTATTTTAGCACATGGTTTAAACACTTTCCTTGGAGCTGGCCAGTGATTAATGATTTAAATAAAAATTGTTTAGGGACTTGATCTGAAAGATCACTGTTAATTGTGAAAGGGTGTAATCTAATTCTTTGCAGGTCTTTTGCATACCTGGATGAAATGCTGTCTCTTAGGACAAAGGAATGAAAAGAGCTTGTTACCATTGTCTAAAAAACAGTTTTACAAAACAGCTGATACTTGCTGGCAGGTATCTTATGCTGAACAGAATGATATCCAAATATTGAAATTTTTAGCTACCTTCTTATTTCTGAATATCTCCAAAGGATGTCTAATTGTTTTTTCTTAATCTATCATTTCCTTCTGGCAGAATGTCTTCTGTGTAAGTAAAAAATTATGTAGGTCCAGAATACTCCAGGCAGACTCAATTAATTGTATCTAGTAGCTTATTAAAAGTCTGTTTGCATACCACCTAACTTCTTTTCAAGCCTAGGGAGTGGTACCGTGTGTAAGGTAGTTGATGATGTCAAGTCGTCATGATTGTCTTGCTTCTGCAATTCAATCATTTTTTTAATATAGTTTGTACCTATTAGTAAGAGACTATGCAAATTACTCGTTTAAACAAAGCAAGAGCAGTAGACAGAGATGTGTTCTCTGTGGCTGGAGGTAGTGATAATACGTTAAGTCTCCTTTTTCTTCTTCCCTACCTATTTTGCAATAGCTTGCAAGAAAGAGGGCAGATCTGAAAAAGAAGTTGAAAGTCACATTTGTAGGGGAAGCTGGTCTTGATATGGGTGGCCTGACAAAAGAATGGTTTCTTCTTCTGATTCGCCAGATATTTCACCCAGATTATGGTGAGTCATTTTAAGTGTTCTTAAGTACAATGTGAAAATTTGTTCATTTTAAATTATCGAAACAGTGATGGATAAGAATTCTTTCATTAATCCGGTATTAGGCAGATCTGTTACTGATGATGTAGAAACAAAAACAGGCAAGTTAGAATTGTATACAGATGAGAAGTTTTGGCATAGAGGAAGGTGGAAGACAGTGGGAAGTACTTGAAGAGCTTTGAAGATCTTGGCTTTTGATAAGGAGGTTCAAGCATTGCTGAAAAACTGAGATTTTGCTTTAGTGGTATGGCAGAATTAGAGGGTGAACAAATCTCTGATCAATGGAAAGGTATAGAATTAAAATTATGATTCAGCTTTTTAAGGCTTTAGTCATGCTCAATCTTGTTTCAGAAACAGGAGGCTCAGTGTTTATGGTTTGTTAGTATACCTAGGCTAGTGAGCGTATTGGGTATGAAGCAGGGGGATGCAAGACCAGCAGGAGATTTTCCTTGAAGTTCTTCCTCCGATATATCTGTGGTGTTACAGTGTTTCCATCTCCATCCAGAGACAGGATCTTTATTTACCTCTGAGCAGATGGGAGAAGGCCATCAACTGTTTTATGGAGTAGGACAAGGATGATTTAAATCTGTTATAACTCAAATGGAATCAGGCCTTTGAAAGGCCCTTTCTCTTTGAAAGGCCCTTTTTCTACTCTCTTTCAGGAGTAGAAAACTCCTGAGAGTTTTCTGTGAGCATTAGTGAATTGCTAGAGCTACTAACAAGCTAAGAAGAATAAGCAAAAGCTATGCAAGCCATTGAAACACTGACGCTTGTCTGTCCTTGGAAATTTTCTAGAATTTCTAGAATACACACAAGTATATGTGCGAATTCATATATTTGGATTTAAGAATAAGTTTCTTCTATTTAGCTTAATACGTTGTTTGGTTGCAATTGGAGTATGATATTCCTGTTCCAAAATAGGAAGAGACATACAGCAGCCTCTGAAGTAGAGGGTTTAGCAAATATTCAAGTGGAGATAAGGCCAAATGTGTTTGTTACCTACCATTCTTGCCTCTCTTTCTTCTCATGCTGCTGCGTTTTCTGTTTTTACACTGCCCTCAGCTGTCTTTATATTGCTAGTTTAGGGAGTTTTCCTGCTTTTTGTAAGGAGCTGCAGTTGGATGCTGTTACCGTGCTCAGTTCTGGCAAACTGCTGACGCTGGCCTCCTGTGTATCACTTGCACTGGTAGTTGCACTGATCGTGTCTGCAAGTTCTAGCGCTATTTCTGTGATTAGTATAGGTAGAGGTTAGTTCTTACTTGAATCTTTGTCATCATCTATTCTGTTCGGGGTATCTGTGTGGCCAGTATTTTTAAAGTGGTCTGAGATGCTCTCAGGAGGGAAGGGTCCTTCAGTCAGGTGTAGAGACAGATGTGAGACTGACTGAAGTAGCCTGCCTCTGCTGTTACCAGCACCTGTGAGCCCATAATGATACTTGCAGGCCCAAGGTGGGGGATGGAAAGGGAAGATTTTTTGAGTAAACAGGAGCTTGGAAGACATGAATGAGCATTCATAAACAAGCAGTTCAGTCGACTTGTTTTATATGGCTGTAGATGGATCTGGGTGGGGTTTTTTCCCCACTCTAATATTACTCAAATGAGTCAGCTTTCCTCAGCTGTGCATGGGTATGTTACTGATGTTATAATGGGTTAAACTGTTCCCAGGCTGGATCTTAAATTAGAAATACTGATTTCCAGGGACTTCAGCATAATACCTGATAGTCATTGATAGAATGCAAGAGCTTGTCTTGTCTTTGCCTGGATGCGTTCATGTCCCTTAAATGCCCGTTCCTCTGTTGTTTATAGGACTCCTAAAGGTTCAGAGTTTAAAGTCATAAATATGTCCTCAAATCTCCTGAGATCTTTATTTGCCTGTAGCTTCTTTTGCTAGTAAAAAGGGGCCTGTGTGGAAAGATGACATTTGGTGATAACAACCTTAATAGGAAACCATTTATCCCGGGGAAGGTGTTCTGTAAGTTCTGTTAGTAAAAATGTGCTGTCAGCAGAGCTTGGTAACTGATGAGTTTGGAAACATTTGAGAGTAATTTTTTCACCATCTCTGGCAGGCTTCCTTGCTTTAAAGTGTAAATTCTTTCATTGATATGACTATCAGCCAAGTGTGGGAGGAGTTCAGAAATGTTCTCGTCCCTTGGAAAGGGACTGCATACTCTGCTGTCTTTAATGTTTAAGTTGCAAATAATGGGTGGCAGAAGCTTGGAAGGAAAAACGTATGAAAACATCACTGTTACTACCCTTTCCACGTTAGCTGATCCTGCAGGTTTAACCTCCAAAATTAAAGAACTCCAAATTAACTCAGTCGTCTGCCCTTCTATGTATGTTACGATACTTTCTTCATCTCGGTGCAGACAATAAATGGGAGTTGAGACCTATTTTGTTTCAGTTTCACTGCCATCTTTCAGTATGTGAACCTTGCTCTGCCTTATATTGCAACGGTTAAATTGCTTCTGGTAAAGGCACTGTCTACACCTTTTGTGATGAGCACCTTTTTGAGCTAAAGTTCAAAAGATAAAGTTAGATTGTTCAGGACAGTAGGGGGGGAAAAAATGTGAAGGCAGAGTTTTACTTGTAATTTTTCATAAGAACTACATGTCCCTGAGACATCAGTTGGATTTTTATTATTTTTTTAATCCAAAGGAGTTTGGGGTTGTTGGGTTTTTTCTTCATTTAAATCTTATTTTTCCCCAACTTCATTTTCAAACACGAATGTGGTGAGCTACTGCATGCAAGATGTCCTTAGAACTATTCAGTGCTTTGGTTTGTACACTGACTGTGGAAACAATAATAAACTGTCAGCCCATTCAATCCCAACAAATTAAAACCAATCATCACATTTTATCCATTGCTGAAGTTAATTTCACTGGTAGTGCACACTTAACTAGAGTGTAAGTGTCTTGCTTCTCTGAGCAAAACTTTCTAGGCATCGTAAAGCTGTTATGTGGTTTCATTATGTAGGTTTTTAATTTCTATTACTCTTTAAAATACAGTGATCCGTATCTGATGCAAATAGCAGTTGAAGTAGTCTCTAGTCATTATTTCAGTAGGATCTAGCTTGTCATTTAGACCAGTGAGTAGCTTTTTTAGGGTATTTGTGGTTTGGGTTCTTTTTAACATCTCTGATATAATTTTTTGACAGAAAATATGAAACACACCCCTTTGCTGCTAGTGTGCATATAAGATAAACCTTTTTACAGCTAAGAAGGTAAAGCTTATGGGTTTTGTATCATGGGATTCATGGCAGCATTTTTAAAGACTGTCATCTGGTGTTGACCCAGGAAGGGAGGAAGGAAATGGGTTTATGTTGCAGCAAGAAAATTTTTGGACAGACAATTAACATTTCTAGTTGTATTGACGATGAAGTACAGTGAAGAAACAGATTGTGCAGAGACAGTGCAGAATATCCATGATTAGAGGCACTGAAGAACGCATTGCATCAGGACCCAGCAGAGCTGGGGAGCTTAGGCCTGCTTTGGGCCTGGCGCTGCCCGTGGTGGTCCTTGCCCAAGGCTCCTGCTGTAGGTGGGAAGACAGGGCTGAGACCAAGCGTGGAGATACGGGCACTCCTAGGAGCACTTCTAAGGATGCGCATGCGGGAAAGATGAGGTTTTGTACAACTTTTTATTGAAACTCAGGCTTTGTAAAGGCCACCGTTCCTGTTCTGCAGGCATGTTCACCTACCACAAGGACTCGCACTGCCATTGGTTCAGGAGCTTTAAGTGCGATAACTATTCTGAATTCCGATTGGTTGGAGCTGTATCCTTTTATGTCTACTAGACGGTGCTCAACAAACAGCCGCTTAATGAGTTGGTATGGGGATGAAATAAGGCATTGCTTAACGCTCATTCAGATGTTGTATATACAAGTGTGTTCCATTTTAAATGTATAAAAAGAATGTTATTCAAGGAAGTGAACTAAAAATAGGAAGAAAATGGTGATATGCGGGTACGTGGTACATTTTACAGTCAGAAAATACTAGACTTAAGATTACACACGCAACTTTTTTGTGTTTAAGTTAAATTTTTTACGTGCTTACCCCCTCTGAGTTTCATTCAGTAAACATAAATGAGCTTGTATGTGTTAATGTTTCAGTATGTGGCTTTTTTTTTTTCACTGAATGGAAGCCACATGCTATTTTGAGCATAAGTTTATTTCCTGGATTTCCTGTTGTGCTCACTTATGAAGTCCTCAGACAAATGATTAATGGTAATATATGCTTATAACTCCACTAAGATGAGATGATGTCCCCATTGTACTGATTGCAGTTGGAGCAGGTGATCATTGTGGGTCCCTTCCGACCAAACTATTCTATTCTAATGAGAAGCTGAATCATGAACTGGATTCTTCTAATTTTTGGTATAATTTCAAGTTTGTTTCACCAGATACACTTAAATGTGCTAACTGATGAGCTGCAGTGCCAGTGCAGGTTTGTCTTTATGCTTTTAGATTTATTTAAAAGAAAAATTGCTATATTGAATTCTCTCTAGAATTTTTGGATTAAAAATATATATCTACAGTTCTCTTTACTTTTTTGTAAGAATACTTTAGAAGAGCTATTCTAGAAATGCTTGTATAGGATTTTATGATGCAGATCCTCAAGTGTTCTCTCAAAAGTGCATCATTTGACCATTTTAACTACTACTAAATTGTAATACAAAACAGCATTTAAAATTGGCAGTCCAAAGAAAATAAATAATTTCCATTCCTTCTGTTTGTTTAGCACGTATTAGAGTATGTTGAATAAAATTTTTAAATATTTTTTCCAAGTTACTTAAAATATTAGCTATAATAAGGATGTGTGGGGTTTGCCCTTAACGTTTGACATGTATAGCTTATGGGACTTGCTGTATATAATAGCATCACCTTGGATATTCGTTTCCCACCTTGCTGTTACAAGAAATTATTGAGTCCTCCCATTGTTCCCTGTGATCATAATACCCTTGTAGGCATCTGTGATGTCACATTAGATGACCTGTTTCAGATTATGCCTGTAAGTATTACATTTTTTTAAGAGGATAAATTACTGATTTAAAACCAGTTTTATTTATATTTAACGCTTGATTTATAAACTGTTTGAAAGTGGCCTTTTTTTCAGCACAGGCTGTGACAAAGTCTCCTTTTCTTCTGTTGAAAACATAAATTCTCCATGTTTTCTAGCATAGCAGAATTTTTGTTGATCTACTTGAAGTTAGCATACCAAAATCTGATATGAGCATTCTAGACACATTTTCCGTAGTAATAAAAAAGTAGCAATTTATACCAACATAAAAATATATACATACATATTAATTAAGCAGTGAGTTTTTCTTTGTGTACGCATTTTGAATATACAGTTTTTTCCAAGATACTTTCTGTATAAAGTAATGATTCTAGTGTGTCCTTGCAAAGCACGTCACTTAGTTTTGTAGATTTACTAAAGAGTTTTTATTCATATTGTAGGAACTGGCCCATGGACTAAATGAACTTCTATCCTATGAAGGCAATGTCGAAGAGGATTTTTACTCAACCTTTCAGGTCATTAAATACATAATTATACGTGATTCTCAAACTCGTTCGGTGATTTACCGATGTTTCTGCAATGGACTGGCCTACTACCCAGTGATGACTGGTTGTTTGGAATGTAACTGCATGGGCATTAAAGCTTGCTTCAAGAACCAGTATAGTCCTGGGGTTCAGTGCATACAGAGGCTGGCTCTGTTACAGGGCTTGAAGGTGGTGTCCCCTGGCCGTGGAGGTGGAGCTGAGTATGGACTTCCAGGGTCGCGTGGCCTGCTGCTGGTGCACTTCCAACTCTTTGCTTGCTCTGACACCATGACCTTGCAGTTGGTGACTTGGTTTGTGGAATTCATCTGGCTGCAAAACAATCCCTCTTCTGTCTAACTCAGATGCTAGTCAAAGCTTACTCTGGTTATTTTATATGCTTTGTGCAGGAAATCTCACTTGAACAATAGCGTGTTCAAGTCAATATGGTTTTGCCTGGCCTGTATGTCTAACTGCTAGTTCAATCAAGAAAGCCTTTTTCATTTATTCATTGTTTCAGAACACATACTAGTTAATAAAATTCCCTGCTGGTTTATGGATGTGTTTTTGGACTACTACTGACCTTTTTTCTTCAGCTTTGAATTACATTATTGTCAGACCATATGAGAATTTTTGTAAAGCAGGTACTTTTGAGTTCCTAGGTGAACTACAGTGGAACAAATACCACCTTAATTGTATTTGATGCTCCTAAATCGTTCTTTTGTATGAAAAATTGTTTGGCTCCAGAGCCTGCAGGTCAGTTTGATATGTCACTGTGTAACAGAGTTAATTTTTCTATTTTGAATCCAATTTCTAGAGCAATTTGTTGAAAATTGTAATATTTAACTTTTAAAAACACACATCCATCAGAATTACAGCATGTGCTAAAGAGAGAGACAAGGGAAATACATTAAATAATAAATACAAGTTTTGTAATTTGTGAATATATGAATGTATTTTCCATTACTGACGTTGACTCCTCTTTTGCTCCAGGTTTTTCAGGAAGAATTTGGTGTTATAAAGTCTTACAACTTAAAGCCAAATGGAGATAAAATTCCAGTCACAAATCAGAATAGGAAAGGTACTTCAATACATATTTACTACACATATTGGGCAGATTTAAGGTTGTCGGGTTTTTTCCTTCTTATAAGCCTAGGTTTTCTTTAGCAAAGTGTGAAAATGAAATTACCATAGCCCTTTCTGGTTATGCCTACCAATTTAATAGTACCTAAAATGAAATGCATTCATTTTTCTTAATTCAGTGCAATTTGAGAGAGCACAACAAATTATTATTTAAAATTCTTATGATGTAACTAAATAAAATATTTTTCTTTTTTAGAATATGTGCAGCTCTATGTTGACTTTCTTCTCAACAAATCAATCTACAAACAATTTGCAGCTTTCTATTATGGATTTCATAGTGTCTGTGCTTCATATGCATTACTGGTAAGAATAAAATTAAACATAATTCTTCTGTTTCTGTTTCAAACTGGTGTTTCACAACAACCCCATGCAACGCTACAGGCTGTGTAGTGTTGGAGAGGAGTGGCTGGAGAGCAGCCCGGCGGAAAAGGACCTGGGGGTGCTGGTCGACAGCCGGCTGAACATGAGCTGGCAGTGTGCCCAGGTGGCCAAGAAGGCCAACAGCATCCTGGCCTGTATCAGAAATAGTGTGGCCAGCAGGAGTAGGGAAGTGATTGTACCCCTGTACTCGGCACTGCTGAGGCCGCACCTCGAATACTGTGTTCAGTTTTGGGCCCCTCACTACAAGAAGGACGTTGACGTGCACGAGCGTGTCCAGAGAAGGGCAACGAAGCTGGTGAGGGGTCTGGAGCACAAGTCTTATGAGGAGCGGCTGAGGGAACTGGGGTTGTTCAGTCTGGAGAAGAGGAGGCTGAGGGGAGACCTTATCGCTGTCTACAACTACCTGAAAGGGGGTTGTGGTGAGGTGGGTGCTGGTCTCTTCTCCCAAGTAACTAGCGATAGGATGAGAGGAAATGGCCTCAAGTTGCGCCAGGGGAAGTTTAGACTAGATATTAGGAAAAATTTCTTTACTGAGAGTGGTCAAACATCAGAACAGGCCGGCGGTGGAGTCACCATCTGTGGAAGCGTTCAAAAAAATGTGTGGACATGGCCCTTCAGGACATGGTTTGAGAGGGGCATGGTGGTGTTGGGTTGATGGTTGCACTTGATGATCTTAAAGGTCTTTTCCAACCTTAATGATTCTGTGAAATACATGACAATGGCTTACCTAAATTAAACAAATGACACTGGATGATTTTAGGATTTGTGAATAATCTTGATTAATCCATGTAGTTGATTAATCCAACATAAACAGAAGAAATTAAGCACGTAATGAACTGTTCTCTGCAGTGTTCCATTGAAAACAGATGAATAAAGCTCCACAAGTTAGGTTTATCAGTATGCATTCATAGATACTTCACGGGCTCTTGTGTGAACGTTTACAAGGATTCTCTGTATTCCCTACAGTTATGAACAGCAGAGCGACTATGGCTGTGTGCTCTTGAGTGACTCCTCTGAAAACACCTATTACTTTTTGCAGGAAGAACAGTCAGTGAGGTTGAGATTAAACATTCTTCCGTATTCAGTCCTGTTTGGCTGTTGGAATGCCTTTTGTAATTTACATCATCCCTTATGCAATAAGAAGAGAAAGAAGAGGCAATTACACTTTGCATGAGATTTTCTTCATTCCTGTGAAATTGGCCAAGTATGGCACACTTGCAGCAAAGAGAGATGTGACTAACAGCAGGGAAGGTTCTGGAAGGAGAATGAAAATCCACTGAAATGCTGAGACATACTTTCATGCAATTTTACGATGTTGTAGTAAATGAATAAGTAGGTTCTGCAGGTGTAAGTTTAGCCGTTGTTAAACGTGGTTTATTGTTATGTGCATTTGCTTTACACAGCAGTGTGTACAACTAAGAGTCAAGTTCTGTCAGCCCACGCTACTCATCAACCTACATCGGGACTTTTCAGTGTAAATTAAATGGAAGTTTTAACCAAAATTAAGATTAAGATCCTCCCTCTGAATTCCATATGTACAAACTTAATTTTCTTCCTGATCCATTTGTAATCTAATCAAATGGCAAGCAAATCACTGTAATAAATGTAACAATGAAAAAGCGAGGAACAAAAGAAATAAGCTAACATGTGATGTTATCCAGTCATTTGCTTTTTACTGTATACAGTAGTAAGAGATTCTTCAAAGTACTGAGGAATTAATTTTTCTCTAAAACAGTATGTATCTAAGTTATAGATTTATATTGAATTATATCCTGTTAATTTTTCTGTAATGCCAAAAGAAAAATTTAATCTGAATCTAGTAGCATCATTTCTAACCTTTTAAAAATATTAAATTCTTTGTCCTTAATTTCTCTGTCAGCTACTTCGTCCAGAAGAGGTTGAAATTCTTGTCTGTGGCAGTCCTGAACTGGATATGTCCGCTTTACAGCGAAGTACCCAATATGAGGGCTACCAAAAAACTGATCTTACTATACGGTAGGCTTAATTTTTTTTTTAATTGTAATTACTGAGTTTAAAAACATCACAGAATGGTATAGACTTTTGGGAATAATCTATTCAAGGCTAATCTGAGAATGACTGAAGTTTTAGAAACGTATTTCCAAATAAGACAAAGACACTATTCAACTATCTGTAAGTAGGAAGAGTTAGATCCTTAATGGAATAATGTGTTGCTGAATACTTTTAAAAGGTTATGATCAGATTGAAATGGAGATAGTTTAAAAAGTGTACCTTCAAATCCTGCATAGTAAAATCAGTGTTTTTATTATCCAGTCTTCTAAAAATGCTTTTTCTCTTCCAATTCTATCTGATACTGAGGACATTTATATTAGTGAGTAGAGGCATTCATATTTTTATAGAAAAGTGGGTCTGGGCATCATTTGACAAGACATCATTCCAAAACTGGTAAAACATTGTACTTGTCAAGTGCTTAGGAATTTATTTAACCTGGCATATAAGGATACTACTGATGTTCTCTATATATATTACATTAATTAAATTCTCAGTAAGTGACATTCATCATGTTGTACTTGCAGTGTATTATTATCCTCATACTGTTGTCATGATACTGCATCTTGCACCATTTTCTTCTCCCTCTGCCCTGAACATAGATACTTTTGGGATGTAGTACTTGGATTTTCTCTTGACCTTCAAAAGAAGCTGCTACATTTTGCTACAGGAAGTGATAGAGTACCTGTGGGTGGAATGGCTGATTTGAATTTCAAGATTTCAAAGAGTGAAACATCCACTAATTGGTAAATAGTTTTCTGGATTTTTAAAAATTTTTGTTAAATTATTTCCTGAGAGCCCGTATCATTCTTGAATGTCTTTTTTTAAGAAAAGCAAACTAATGTTTAAGGAAGAAGCTGCATGAAATCCTTTAGTTTGTCTTCAAAATGTTGTTATACCCATTTATTGATTGCATAAATCTTGCAGGTGACTAATACAAAATTGAATCTCCAGACGTTTACATTTGAGGCCAGGAATTCTTTGTTTATAGACATTCCTTACACACTTTCAATTAAAATAAATTATTTGTGTAATTGTTCCTAACATGACAGCTGAGCTAATGAAATCACCATTAATTTTTCTGAATTGTATGTCATTATATATAGCACCCCCCGCAGCTGCAATACATCCTTGCATTCTTTCTTGATGGTCTAAATAAGTTTTAACATGTATGGCTGGGGAAGATGTAGCATTCCTTTAGGGTCTCTGGTGAGTAAGTGTGTGGCTGATACAGAGGTTGCTCAAAAGAAATAGGAACAAAGCAGCCTTGTAATTTCATTTTGAAGGTTATACTGTTCATGCCAAGTTCTTATGTTTCTGGTAGTGTTTTATTTTGTATTGAATTGACTTGAGAAATTCCACATACTTTCCAGCCAGTGTTTTCTTTCTCAAGATTGGAGGAAATCAGTTTAAATAGTTTGGAAAGCTGTATAGAAAAGCTTACTGGTCTGAAGCTCACTGCTAAGCAGTAATTGCTGCTAAGCAGTAACTACTGGCTTTACCTAGATTTCTCAAGCATTTAAGGTAACGAAAATACTTAAATGGAACTGTATTTTTAAAGTAAAAATTTTGTTGGATTTTCTGTGGAGAACTGAATTAAATGCATAAACATAATAAATTTTTATGTTTTTTTAAATTTGTTTTATCTCATTACTGTGGTATTTCTAATGCTTTATTCAATGAGCTAATAACTGGTTCCAGTAACATGTTAAAGGAACATAAGAATCTGATGAAAAATGAAGAAAAATCAGTCAATGTTGAATCTCTGTTTAAGTTCATTCTCCTGTAAATCATTCTTTTTCTTAAAAATGGGAAAATGTGTTTTCAAATAGCGTGCATTTTAAAATTATGTATGCCTGTGTTTTGCAAGATAATTGCTGCAGTCAGACTGCCTGCACAGCGATGAACATAGACATGTTGGCATCGCATTGCTCACGCAGTAGGATCAAAGAATATAATAGCAATAAGAATTGCCAAATTAATATCCAGTTTCCCAACTTTGCAAATTCTGAAGCATATGACTCCAGTCTGATTAACAGATCTTTTGCTTACTTGTTTATAAGGGCAGGGAGGGGGAAGTAGCTTGGGTTTCCAGATCTGGGGGGATCCTACCTCCTTTCAAGAACCAGAGGCCAAGCTGTTGCCATGAAAAAGACTAAGGGCTTCAGTGAAAACAGAACTAGAGAGCTGTTGAGTCACATACTAAAATTTAACCTTTAAGTGTCCGAGTTTTAAAAATTTTTCAGCGTGTTGGATTAATTCCAGATGTTAGGTTGAGTTTCAGCTCATTGTCTTTCTCCTCTCTTCCCCCGCAAGTAACCAGTCGTAGGACAAGTCTATATCCTCAGTGCTGTCCTGTGTGTCACTTGAAGATGTAAAGGGCAAGAAGATCCCGTAGCTTCTTATTGCCCGTGAAAATAAGGCAGGATGTTAGTGGCATCTCATACTGATGGCAAAACAAATGCTTCTGCTACTGAAGAACAGTTTTCATCAAACTAATCTGTTCTACTGAGGAGCAGAGTTTTCAGTGTTTCAGTCAGGCATAAGAGATATCAGCAATATGTATTCAAACTCAGCTCTCAGAAGAAACTCGCAACTGAAACTGTTGTTATGGCTAAGACTAAACTTTGTGAGCTGTTGTTTTTCCAGAGCTTCAATCAGTGCTCTGCACTGAGACATACGCCTGTAAGGGTGTATTTTACTAGGCTGAACTTTGAGTTCTGTATCCTTACAGTAACTGTGGTTCATCTAGGTGTCTCTATACATACTCCAGGACCCACCTTCCTTCTGTATGTTGTGGATTCTGATGATACCCAGATTTTGTATTTAGAGAAAAACTGATGTTGAAGTCATGTGGTACCTGGAGTTTGCAAAACCTGGAAGGAAATGTTTCCAACTTAACAAAAAAAGAAAGGGAGGGCGTTAGGGGTTGCAGGCAAACAAATTCACCTGAGGTGCACATGACCAACAGTGGTGGTGTTTGTGTTCAACAGAACTTGAACCAAGAATGTAAGGATAAATATTTCTCTTACATGGTTTCTTATTTAAGTAATGTTTAACTGAAAATGTGTAGGCAGTTGGCAGTGTTCTGCTTCTATTGCATTATTATTAAATGTGCTTTGCTGGGTTTTTTTAAATTATTTTAGGCTACCTGTGGCCCACACCTGCTTCAACCAGCTTTGTCTCCCTCCTTACAAGAACAAGAAGGAACTGAAGCAGAAGTTGATCATTGGAATTTCAAATGCAGAGGGGTTTGGTCTAGAATAAAATTAAATACTTCAAAAACAGCATTTTTATGTAGCATTCACTCTCTTCTAACTGTGCCTTTAAGCTTTTTGGTTTTATGTCTCTTGATACTGTGTGTCTTACCCAACTTAGTGTTTGGTGTTTTTTTTTTTTTTTTAATTAAATATGAAGTGTATGTGTTTTCCTGAATGGCAATACATTTATTGCTTGCTTTGTCACAGAAAGTAGCTTTCTTTGTACAAAAAGCTAGTCTATTTGATAAATGAAACCTGGCTATAAGACAATTTCTAAGTTATAGTTTGTTTTTGGTTTTTCTTAATAGCACTTTATCATTAATCATAATTCCTTTAAATTGCAGGTATCCCACTGGGAGATAATATATACAGAATATTTCTTTATTAGCTAATCCCAGTGGTAAAATGTCATCAATTAACATGAATAATAGGAAAAAATATAACATACAGCATGTAGCCATATTTTCACAAAGGCAAATACGAATTTTAGCCTTTATAAAATGTATGCAGTTTTAATATTCTGGTTTTCCTTCTCAATGAAACAGGTTGTCTAAGAAGCATGTAAATAACTGCCTGTGAAGAAATAGGGTTTTGATAGTGCCATTTACTGCTAAAAAAATATTTTTTATGAATAAGAGGTTTTAAATGTTCTATATTCAGCTTTTACAGACCAACAGGCTTGACTGTACAAGAGTGTTAAAAGGTACTTTTTTCCGTTTGAGGGGATTCAAGTTCAAACTATAGGTATTAAGCAATTTGTACGTTCATTCTTTGACAGCAAACTGACCAGATCTACTGTAGCATTATAGTAAACAAAACTAGGTATTTAAAATACATTCCACATATGGTGAAATATTTCAGGAAAAAAATGAAATCCACAACATATGGAAAACTGATGTAGTGTATCATGCATTTTTTTGGCAACTTTGTTGAAAGTCTTAAGTAAGCTGTGACAAAAGTGAATACAATAACATTTCAGAAGAATGCTGAAGCTTTCATTAACTTGAAGGCCAGAATTTCAAGACAATGTTTTGTGGTTTTCACTGCACAAACTACATGAAAAGAGTTATTGGTGTGCCTGCTCTGAGTTAGTAAATTAAGAGCTGGGAAAGAAACTTGTTCTAAAATGCAGATGTAATTATAAGTTTGGGTTTTATTCATTAAATAGAAAGAATTTACCAGCATGCAGTATAGTACTTTTTTAAATACTAATAGCTACACTCTGTTCCATACATTTTTCTTCTAGCTGACTGAGGCCCGGATTGTTCAAGACACTTTGGCATCTAATCTGTCATCTTTCCCCATTGACTTCTGCTGGGGCATGGATGCTTAAATATCTTTTAGTGTCTGTACTCAGTTACTTATTTGCTATAAGAGGAAAATACTATATTATTCTTGTTTTCCCTCTCTGTATTATTTACATACAACCAACAGATTTACATATGATGAATAAATCAATCTGCCTAATCTGTAGTTTCAAAGCTGTTGTGGATTTTCTTCAATAGCAAAGTATAAATTTTATTTTATTCTCTTTTCTAGAGAAGGTACTGGTGATTTTACTCTTTTATTAAAGTGGAGATAATAATAAATAATAATAAAGGGTATTATTTTAAAATATTTGGAACTGTATTCATTGTGCTGTCCTTGAAACCAGTAATAAAATTTCCATTGACTTCAGTCTGGAACAAAACTAGGTTAGCATGGAGAGTGTTAAAAGCAGCACATGAAACTCGTGCATTTTACGCTGTTTCTCCCAAGTGAAGATTTTAAAATAAATTTTAATGTACAGGATTTCAGTTGTTAAAGAATAATTGAAAGTTTCACCGTTGCACTGAATGAACTAGCTAGCTTCAAGCAATGTCAGATTTCTAACAGCTGAATGTGGACGTAGGCAAGAAATCTGGAAACAAACACCTCCCCCCTTTCTCCTCTCTGTAGAATTGGAGTCATAGAAGGTTGGTTTATGAATAAACAGCTATACAGTTTATCTAAAAACATGGCAAACTAGCCAAAATATTTTTTTATGGCTTAAGCCCACTTTTAATAACTATTTATCTATTATTGTTAAGATAAAAGCTTTATCTTCTTAGTTTCACTGAATTGCACTTTGCCTTGGGTTTAGCTCTATTTATTGAAGCTTTTTTGATTTACTCTGTAATATTACCTCAGAATTCTAAAAAGGCTATTGTATTTGCATCAGTTTTTAAATAAGATTGTCATTCAATGACATTTTATATATTTCCTGATGTTGATAAATTGTAAATTTTGTATTTGTTAAATGAAAGCATTGCATTGTATTTATGAAATAAGCCTCTGATCATTTAAAAACTTTTCCTTAATGATGGTTTGTTGTTCTTTTGTCTTGCCCTGTCATCCAGCAAATCTTTTTTTATCTCCATCATTGTTTTGTACCATATAAAAGAAACTTGGTTTGTATAAACTTGTTCATTACTAAGTATCTATTTTTATGTATTAAAATTGTGCAGTCATTAAATCAAATATTTCAATTTCTGGCCTTACTTGTTTAATTTCAGATTTCAAAAATTTATCAGAATGCATTTAAAAATGTGATCAACCTATCTGCTTTTGTATTTTCTTTTGAAAAGTTTTCTTTACAGTAACAGTTTTGCTAAAACATTGCATGGCTCACTGAAAAAGAAACTGAGTTTCAACTACCAGACATACACTCAGAAGTATATTTCATATTTTTAGTAAAAATTAGAGGCGTTCCAGTGCATATCATGGTATAACAATGCTGTTACAATAGCGTGGATCCTCGACTTAATTTTCCGTATTTTTTTATTTCCTCAGTTGCAAGATTACTTTGAGGTACAAGGAGAGATAAAGCCATATTAAAATTGGGAGGGGCAGGTAACAAGAACATCGTGCTTTCTCATGGGCACAGGTCCTGATCACAGGACTAATATCAGACCAGATTCAAACTTCTTGTTTCCTCTGTACCACTCAAGTTACCTACAGATGGCAGCAAAGATGAGGATTGAAACCACTTAATTAGATGTCAGATTTCCTCCTAACAGGCGATGTTGTAAGTCCAAATAACGAAG
This sequence comes from Phaethon lepturus, assembly GCF_000687285.1. Classification (NCBI taxonomy): domain Eukaryota; kingdom Metazoa; phylum Chordata; class Aves; order Phaethontiformes; family Phaethontidae; genus Phaethon; species Phaethon lepturus. The sequence continues at coordinate 4,925 of NW_010523846.1, read as the reverse complement.
AAAAAAAGTTGTATCTTAGAAATGTGTATCACAAATAATTTCAGATTTGCAAAACCAGCGACTATAAATTGGCTGCTAGCAAACTGATATGGAGGAGGGAGAAGCATTCTGTCTAGTGTTGGGTTTTGAAAAGGTCTTCTCTTTCCGTTAAGTTCTCTAATGTGTTATTGGGATCAATGAGAGACTCTGCCAAAGCCTCAAAGAGAGGAGGTTGACTGTTACTGATCTCTGAAGAGTCAATAGCCTCAAGACTGATATTTAGAAAGAGGTTGGAAAACTTGGCTTGCCTTGTCCAGTTCCAAGTAGGGATCAGATGGCTGGTGCTGGGGCTTAAAATTGAAATGCAGTATTTCCTTTTGATTTCATTGGCCAAAAGTGGTGAGATTTCTTCTCTGTAGTGGTGCTGGTACTGGTTGACTTGCTCCAAAAGCAAATGCTGTATCTGTTGTTATTTTTCATAGCTGTGGTATTTAATATTCTTTCAGAACCCTTCCCTGAAAAAAATGAAATATTTTAAAGATCCCTCAAAGCCTCTCTTTTCATGTCCTGACTGGCAGACTGCAAGAGCATGTGTTTTTCCTTCTAGAGCACCTAGTTCTCTTCCAAGAAAATTTCTTTTTTGTTTGGGTCAAGTAATTTCCATTCTATTTGGAATTTTTTTTTCTTCAGGATCTGTGCTGGTTTGTGTTGCTGAAGTTCCTTGCACTTCTAAAGATTCATATTGTCTAGGAAAATAGTAATGGGACAGCCTGGATTGCCACAGCTGTTTCACTTGTGTTAGAAATGTTCTAATTCAGTCAGGTGGGTTTTGTTGTTAAATTAATGAGCAAAAATGGGCCCCCAGAGGTCTGCATCTTTCAAATTGTTAATTAAATTCTTATTAAAGTCTTTAAACCCCAATGGCTTTATGTAAAATATAACAGGGGAACAGGTATGGCAAGTGTTATTATAGTTTGATACAGTTAGTGCATTCATAACTGTAGAATGGATATTTGATTCCAAAATGACTTGTTCTACAAACTACATCTAGCAAAGAGCTCTGAGGTCAGGGAAGATAGAGATTTTGTCTCTGAGGATCTAGTGGAGTAGTTGCTCATTAAACTCTGGAAGGGTGGGAGAAGTTCATATAACTTGGGCAGGACCTAACATAAGTTCAGTTCTGGACTCTTCTGCAGTACTGTTAAATAATACCTGTATGCATAAGAATAGGTTATATACATTAATGGTTTTGTTGCACGTTTCAGGAGTTTTATGTTCTACCACAGCAAGGCTTCATTTACTATTTTTCTTTTTGGCATCAATATTTGATTTGATATTTGTAGTGAGTGATGGACAGGCTTTTACTGTCTGATGCAATATTTTCTTCCCATGAGAGCTGTCCCAGATTATGTAGATGTATGATGGTCAGGTTTAATTTATGGGCTTCTTGTTTATATGGTGTTTTAACTCTATAGCATGCTCTCATGTTAACCAGGAGAAATGCAACTGTTTTCACAGAGTCCTTAGTACCGTTACACTAGCATTCCTGGCTGCTACCACGCTATGGGTAGTAACAGTCCAGCCTCCACTGGTCTCTGCAGGCATTATCAGAACAGAACTTTTTGTGACTATGTGTAAGTTATTCAAGCCATCTTGTCAATGAGTGAGTTTACTCAATGTACATTCAATCTCTTTGCTCTAGCAGAGAGCTAGAATGTTCATTCATTTTGCTATTCGTCTTGTGTCAGTAGTGACTGTGGAGGGCAGAAACTGTTTTATCCCCTGGAAAATCAGTTCAGCTGGATATAAAGTAGACCAAGTATAGTCATTTTGAAGACAGTGTGGTTTAAACTCAAACATGTGGGTCTTGATTTCGGTTGTCTTCTGGTGATTTTAGGTAACCTCACACACCACATTTTCAAGGACTGTGGTGGCAGCATGTATACAGCTTGGGGGTTTTAATAGTTGGCCTTGATTAGTAGGATGGATGGGTAGATGGGCCAGTAACATATGATGCCAGAGTGAGTAGAGAAGGCACTTAATTTTGTCATCTTACTCATCTACTTTAGAGAGGGATCTTTTCCCAAATCCTTCTGGATTGCAGGATGGAGGAGGATCCTGCTCAGATTTTAAAATTCCCTGACAAGACATAATCTGTGATAATAAATGCATCACATTCATTGTTAAACATTTCACTTCATTAATAGAAAAAATAATTAATCATGACAGATAAATGTGACCTATGTAAAATAGAGATGATCACAGAGAAAATGTGGTTAGTAGTAGAAGAGAAAAACCTACTTTCTAATACTGTAGTTCTATAGAATTGCTTTTTAGTTGCATTGCAAAAATCTAACTTTATTCCCTTAACTGATGGGGTTTGATTTTTGTAACAAGAAATCTCTTGGAGAGTTTAAAAAACTGAAATTATTTTTCTTTAATTCGATCACTATGTTAGATTAAGCTCAAACTTGAGTAAACTGTAATACTTTGCCATGTGCACCACTGTATAGTGCTTACTGCATTGTTTAATGTAGTGAAATCAATAAAATGTTCTGCATCACTTCTTTTGGAATTCTAACATTTGTGGCAATTTTTACAGTGACAGAAAAGCTTTATCAAGCATTGCAAGCACTTGGTATTCATTCAAACTGAAGCTTTTAAAGTAAGAACACATTTTTGTTCCTGTTGCATATAAACAACCTCATTACATTTTGTTTGGGGTGGTTTTGTTTCACGATAGAGAATCTATTCAGTATCATATTTCTGCATATTGATTGAAGTGCAGAAATGGCATTCAAATGGCACATTCTGGAAGGTGAAAACTCTTTCCAGTAGCCTGTGCTTCTGGGTATTACTGTAAATCTGTGAAAAGGATCCCAAGTTAATAATTTCTTACTTTGCTCTGTCACTGGCCAAGTAGGGGCTGAAATCTCCTGGGATATTACAACCAAGCTGTGTTGTACTATCTAGAGGATGTTTGCTTTCATCCTATTGATAATCTTCTAACCTCATGCTTGCCTAGTTTCTACTGGTGTTGGGTTTCACATGCCTGCAGATTTTTAAAATATGTTTCTTCTTAAAAATATTTCTGAAATATTCAATGCCCATGAATTCTTCATTTCAAAAAGAGAACTCAGTTTCTTCAATACTCTGTGATGGTGGCCAAGAAGTCACAAGTACAGAACTGAAATTTGAATGAAATTAAGTTTAGAAGACAGGTTTATTTTCCCATACTTGATTTTAAGAGTTAAACATCATCCTATAATCAAAGCTGTTCTGGCGGCATCAACTCACCTGTGCTGAGAGCTGTGTATTCTGTTCTTCATTTTTTGTGTTTTTTTTGTATAAACTACCACCTCGTGTGTAACCAAGATGTGAGAGATGCAGTAAGAGTAAGTTTTTATATTGAAGTTATAAAACTGATAAAGTAATATTAAAGTGTTGGAATTTTTTAAGGTTTTTGCTTGATTTCCTGTCCCCATGTGCTAGCTGTAGTTATGTGTTTTTAATTCATAACTGTTTGCAATGGGTACAGTGCAACTGTGACTCTGAAGGCGTAATTGCTTGCATAATTTTGTATATTATTAGTTGTTCAAAAGTAAAAATGAACTTCGTGGGTTTACCTTCCTTGTCTCCGGGGCACCAACTGATGTATCAAGCTTTCTATATTTTATGGTGGAAAGGTATTCTCAGTTTATCTTTTGCCCTTGCCTTTCTTCACAATTTATTTGTTGCTGACTTTAGAGCTTGTTAATTATATATGACGTAAGCACCAGATGCAGTGCTTAATCATGCATTCAGTTAGCATGTTCATACTTGTGGGTGTACTGTGATGAAGAAATTACTACTTTGATGCAGCACAACCAGTCCCTGGCTAACTTCTCCTGTCATTACTTACAGCAACAACCTGCATTCTTTGCATAGTGATGCTGCCTTTCACTATGTGCAAGATCTACTGCCATTCATAATAAAACCGATTCGTAATTGTAGAATGATGAAGAAATGGCAGCTTTCACTTTGAATTTTCCTAGATTAGGAAATCATCCCCTACGCTGTTTGTGACTCTTTTTTTTAGCTTCAGGTTTTATTTGTATTTTCTCAAGACATATGGTAACTTATGGGAATTTAACAGCCATTTTAGAACTAAGTTGTCACTTATGTAGATGAATTATTTTGACTTTTGCCAGTCCTTATCCTAGCTACATGCAATGTCAATCCTCTATTTGCAGCACATTTTCATAAATCAAAATTATTCTAATATTAATGAAGAATACATAGATAAACATGCTGGGAAAGGATAATGTCTAGGGTGCAACTTGTAAATACATCTTTGCCTCTCCAGGAAAAAAAAAAAAGGACCAGTTAAAAACAATCGTACAAGGTGGTGGCAGGGGAAGAGTAGAGAGTTGCTGTGCTTCATCTCTCATTGCTGAGGAGCTACACAGAGGCTACATATTGAAGACCATGCGTCTGGGAGAAGAATCCCTGCGGGACAACGCTACAGGTTTCAGATCAGTCATCGTCATTTGACAATTTGTCTTGTGATTAGCTTATTGTTGGAATTACCTTGGGGATGCTTGCTTTGTTTCCTATTGACCTTGTCATAGCCCATGTTTACTTAATTTCAACTGGTGATGGGTTTCACATGCTTTCGGGTTGCCAGAATTCAGATTTAAATTGAGCAATCGAGCTCCCATTTATGGGATGAGAAAGAAGCCAAGACTTGTCTTGGACCGTATGAATTGCCACCCTATTTGACAATTATTTAGAAAGCTAAATAGTTAACAACATCTGTCTCAAGTCTGTCTAGATGGACCCATTTGTAACCAAGCCTGGTTGCAATGCTGCTGGGACGCCTCGGTGTTTGCTCGGCCAGTGCCCCAGCCGGCTGCTGCAGCAGAGCCATCGCGGGCGCCGCCGGCGGGCGCTCGGCAGCGCGCTCC
>NW_010523845.1:253-7221 GCF_000687285.1 Phaethon lepturus | reverse complement strand
TCTTTCCTTCTTTCTCTCCTTCTTTCTTTCTCTCTTTCTTTTCTTTCTTTTATTTCTGTATTTCTGCATTTCCAGATTGAAATCAGTCTCCCCATTGCCCTGTTACTGTCACATAGTTTTCTTCCTTTTTTTACTTTTGAGTGTTAGAATAGTTGTTATAATAGCATGCTATTGGCAGTTTTGTTTCTTCTCTACCACACCAGCCGCCATCTGCTATGCTTGCTTCTCCAAAGACTGCTCAGAACTGAAACTCTCAGACATTCTCCTCTCTGCATCATATTAAGATCTTTAGGATACATGGCATAACCTGCCCACCATAAAATTTGAAATATTCCAGGTCCTCTACTTGTAACTGATCATTATGATTTAGAAGAAAAGCAGTCTTAAATAAACTCATAACATACCTTGATTTGCAGCCTGTTGTCTCCATGTCCTAGACTGGCACACAGTGACCACTGCTTGTAGACTTCTATGTTTTTTAGCAAGAGGATGTTCTGGGTGCAGGTAGTACTCAGAGTTGGAGCTACACGTTGGAATAAGTGGTGAAAATACCATGTCAGAGCTCCAACACTGCTTACAACTTTTCAGAGGGTAGTAAAAACCAGCCATTTTTACCTAAGGATTAGCAGGTAGATCCATCTGTGCGGTTCTGGATATGATCCTCATTGCCATAGCATTTGAACACCTATGTGACTATCCTAGATTATTTCTACCTGGAAGCTTCCCTGGATATCTGTCACCAGCTAAGCAATACTGCTTTTGCATTACAGTGATAATGAGATTGTTAATAAACACAATTAGATAAAATTAGAACAAACCCGTACAAAAGTCAAAGCGTAAGAACAGACTTCAAGCAGTAAAGACAATCTGGCAGTCTTACCACTTAACAGAAATTATATATACATATAAATGTCATCTATAGCAGTATGCAGACTTTTATCTATTGAGCATTTTTAAGTTGTAATACATGTTGCAAACATCATTTTGCTAAGAAGACTTAAAAGTGTTCTTTTATCAGTTTTTTGGCCTTTGCTAGCAAACCTAACCTCCTTCCACTCCTTTTGACTCTGATAAATGTCTGACCTCTAATTTGGACCAGTGTTGGCAAGGAATGAAATTCCTTCTGGAGTGTGAGATTATCTAATCCAACCTGTCTGCTTAAGCAGGATTGGACAGAACAGATTGCCCAGGACCCTGTTCAGTCAGGTTTTGATTATCTCCAAGGCTGGAGATTTCATAACCTGTATGGGTAACCTGTGTCAGTGTTTTATGACCCTCACAGTAAAAACATGTTTTCAGAGAATCCTAGAATCATAGAATCTTTGGGTTGAAAAGGATCATTTAAGGTCATCTAGTCCAACCCCCCTGCAATGACCAGGGACCTATTCAACTAGAGCAGGTTGATCAGAGCCCCACCCAACCTGACCTGGAATGTTTCCAGGCATGGGGCATCTACTACCTCTCTGAGCAACCTGGGTCAGTGGTTCACCACTCTCATTGTCAAAAATTTCTTCCTTAGATCTAGTCCAAATCTACCCTCTTTTAGTTTAAAACCATAACACCTTGTCCTACTGTTACAGATCCTTCTAAAAGGCCTGTCCTCATCTTTCTTAGAAGCCTTCTTCAAGTCCTGGAAGGCTGCAATAAGGTCTCCCCAGAGTTTTCTCTTCTCCAGGCTGAACAACCCCAACTCTCTCAGCCTATCCTCACAGGAAAGGTGTTTCATCCCTCTGATCTTTTTTGTGGCCTCCTCTGGACCCAATCCAACAAGTCCATGTCTTTCCTGTGCTGAGGGCTCCAGAGCTGGATGCAGGACTCCAGGTGGGTTCTCACCAGAGCAGAGTAGAGGGGCAGAATTAGCTCCCTTGACCTGCTGGCCACGCTGCTTTGGATGCAGCCCAAGGTACAGCTGGCCTTCTGGGCTGCGAGAGCACATTGCCATCTCCTGTCCCATTTTTCCTCCACCAGTACTCCCAAGCCCTTCTTAGCAGGGCTGCTCTCCATCCCTTCCTCCCCCAGCCTGTACTGATACCAGGGGTTGCCCCGACCCAGGTGCAGGACCCTGCATTTGGCATTCTCAAACCTCATGAGATTCACACAAGCCCATTCCTTGAGCTTGTCTAGGTTATTTCTTGTGTTCAGATAGAATTTAATGTGTTCTAATTTGTGCCCATTGCCTTTAGTCCATTCACTGGTCACCACTCACTAGTCACCACTGAGTAGTCTCTGGTTCCCTCTTCTTCACTCCTTCCTATCAGATAGTTATACACATTGATGAGATCCTTCTGAGCCTTTTCTAAGCTAAACAATCCCAAATGTCTCAGCCTCTCCTTGTATGGCAGATGTTCCTGTTCCTTAATCATCTTCATGGCCCTACACTGGACTTACTCCTCTAAGTCTGTATGTTTCTTGTGTTGTGTCCAGCATTGGACACAGCACTCTAGATGTGTCTCCCAGTGCTGAGCAGAGGGGAAGGATCACCCTCCTTGACCTGCTGACGATAATCTTCCTAATGCAGCCCAGGAAGCTGTTTGCCACCTTTGCTGCAAGGCTGCATTGCTGGCTCATGGTCATTTTGATGTCCAACAGGGCCCCCAGCTCCTTCTCTGCAGAACAGCTTTCCAGTGGGGAGGCCTCCAGCATATACTGGTGCACAGGATTGTTCTTCCCCAGGGCAGGACTTGGTATTTCCCCTTCTGCCCGACTTTCCAGTCTGTTGAGGTCCCTCTGAATGGCAGCATATCCAGCAGGTGAAATAGCCACTCCTTCCAGTGCATCAGCTGCACACATACGGAGGGTACGCTCTGCCCTGTCATCCAGGTCACTGATGAAGAAGTTAAACAGTATTGGCCCCAGTGTCATGTCCTGGGCCACACCGCTGGTGATGGGCCTCTAGGTTGTCATTGTGCTGGTGATCACAAGGCCCCACCATTCAGGTAGTTTTCAGTCCACCTCACTGCTTACCTAACCCATAGTTTGTCAGCTTGTCTATGAGGATATTAAGTATTGGCACAGCACACCATAAACTCATGATGAAAAGGGAAGTGCGGGTTAATAATGTAACGTAAAGTCAATGTGAAAACTTCCAATGCAAATTAGAAGCTGTTTGTCTATCTGGCTGTACTGAAAAATGAAACCGGATAGGAAGCTCAAATACAATCACCATAAGTAAGGTTTGCTTTCAGAAAGCGGGAAGCAACCTTCAGAGTTTATAATGGAATAAACAAACTGCTACGTAATAAAATGTATATATATATAAAAAAGAGGAAGGGCTTGATACCTTTTACAATGAATTTATAGTAGAGAAAAATGTCTGATATTAAACTATAAGAGGTAATAGTACAGTTCAAAGTAAAAATATTAACAAATACCCAGATCTAGCGTACGTACTGATAATGCATAAAGCAACATTCTTATCTTAAGTAGATTCATGACAGTCTGCAGTGCAGCTGCAAAACAAAACAAGACACATGCTGTATAAGGCTATGCCTTAATATAGGATCAGGCTGCTGATTTGTGGTTGTTGTTTAAAACCTACCTATAAATGGTTTCCAATTCCAATTGGTGAAGAAATTTTATCCTTTCTCACTGTAAACTGTGTTTGGATAATTGAATTATCATAGGACATTTATTTAATGTATACTTCCTTAAGCTTTAAAAGTCCTGGGATATCAATTGTTACCACAATAAAACTAAGCATCTGTATATTTTTGGACCATTTGCTGCTGCAAAGCTGTAGAGTAATAGGGTCCATTTTTAGGACATTATTAAATTGGGTTTGTTTCACCTCTCCTAAAGGATAGATTCCTGGGAAGATTTTCTGCTGTTTTGTCTTGCTTAGTCTCTTCTCGTCTTGCCTCACCTCTATGGGTGATGTGTTCTCTCATATCTCAAACCTTATTTAGGCTCTTCTACATATTTAGGGCATCATCTCTAATCTAGGACCTTCTCTAAAAAGGGAAGATGGAAAATGTAGAAAATATTTAAAATTTTAGCTTCTGAATTTGAAACCTGTGATTGTGAAAGCTGCTATGCAAGTGCTGTCAAATCCCAGAAAACTTCAAATACCATAAGCATTTCTAACATAAAATTCTGTAGTTTTCTAGAGTTGTATTCTGGAAGGACCAGCAAAAAGTAGTGATGTCACAGCTCAGGCAAAGTGAGAGCTCAGATCCTAGCTCACTTTTTGAACTAATGGGGTTCCACAAATCAAATCATTTAACTCCTGTAGGAGTTTTGATCTTCTAGATGTTCTCAGAGTCTTAATGCATTTATAGGTTTAACATCTTCACAAAATGTGTTTTCAGCTGCCAGTCTCTTTCAAAATGGTCAAAGGAGGACATAGGCCTGTTGTGAGAGCTACCTGCATGTTAGAAAACTCCCTAGATCTTTGAAAGAGGCAAATTAACCCTTTCTTCTCTCTGTGAGTATTCATACTCATACTTCATATTCATACTTCATATTCATTGCTGGAGCGTGTCCAGAGAAGGGCAACGAAGCTGGTGAGGGGTCTGGAGCACAAGTCTTATGAGGAGCGGCTGAGGGAACTGGGGTTGTTTAGTCTGGAGAAGAGGAGGCTGAGGGGAGACCTTATCGCTCTCTACAACTACCTGAAAGGGGGTTGTGGCGACGAGGGTGTTGGCCTCTTCTCCCAAGTAACTAGCGATAGGACAAGAGGAAATGGCTTCAAGTTGCGCCAGGGGAGGTTTAGATTGGATATTAGGAAAAATTTCTTCACTGAGAGGGCGGTCAGGCATTGGAACAGGCTGCCCAGGGAGGTGGGGGAGTCGCCATCTCTGGAAGTGTTCAAGAAACGTGTGGATGTGGTGCTTCAGGACATGGTCTAGGGGACATGGTGACGCTGGATTAATGGTTGGACTTGATGATCTTGAAGGTCCTTTCCAACCTAGTGTTTCTGTGATTCTGTGATATTCAATTCTTCTTCAATAAATCTGCCTCTTTTAAACTAGACGTCTCAAGTTTCCATCAATATATTAGATGCTGAATATCTGTAGGATAGAGGTTTATGCCTCAATGAGAACTTTGGGATACAAGCTGCACAGTATAATAGAGAAATAACCAGAGTTCCTGTTTCATGTTCCTCATGGACTGATTCAGACACAGTTGTCTGAAAAGAGAGTTGTATCTCCTTGGATAGCAGCCCACTGTGAAGTACCAGTACGGATTCTGGTACTAGTGTTAGTTTGTGTAGGACCAGTTTTGGTACCAGTGTGTGGAACTGTGTTATCTCACACAGGCAGTCCTCAAGTTTCTAAGTTTGACATTAATGGCCATTTCTCATCCTGAATGGAAAACAAACAAACAAAAAAACCCAAACAAACCCCCCCCCCAACTCCCAAACAAAAAAACAAAGAAAAAACCCAAAACCCCAAAGTCCCCCCTAGACTCCTCCAAGCTCCCCAAAAAGCAAAAAACAACCAAATAACCAAATAAGACTCTAAGAAAAGTTAGGAGCTGCTGTAGCATTTTAATTTTTAGTTTTGGATTTTACTTTTCCATAGTGAGTAACATTCCATTTTCAAGGCAGTTCTGACTCTTTGAAAGACAGATCCAAACAGCCTGTGTTTAGTGTATGTTTGGTTTGTCTCTGTCATAAGCTATAGATTTTATGAGTAAGAGTAAAAGTTTCACTGATGGTCCCTGTAATGTTGTGCTGATTTGTGAGTTATTACCTGGTTATTTTTCCTTCAGAAAAACAAATTAAATAAATAACCATGTAAATATAAGAGACTGGGAATGGCTAAAAGATATTCTGAGTTAGAAGTTGGTTTAGAGAATCCCAGGCTCAGGGTATGACCGTATTTATTTTGGATATCATCAGGAAAAGCAGACAATATAAACTCTTTAGAGCTAGAGAACACATTTGCCCAAGTGGAAATAGTTGAGAATGAAGAACTTGCAGATCATGTCTCACTTTTATTATTTATGGTTTTGGGCTCACTGTTTTCATGGCTTAAAAGGATAATTATTTTACTACTTCTCCAAGGGTTACATTCTAATGGTTAATTTTCTTGATATGGAACAGTTAAAAGAACTGATGCACATATTTGCCTATGAGAAAAGTTGGAACAGTGAAATGCCTGAGCATCCAACATAGTTCTGCCTTATAAAAAAAGTAAACAAATTGTGCCAGATAACTTTTTCCACTGACAAGCAATCAGTAATTTGGAAAACAAAAAGTGAGTTTTTTGCATTCCTGGAATCTCTAAACTATTGTTAGACAAGATTGTCATGTCTGATGATGTAGATTTAGTAGAAAAATAAAGATGAGTGTTACTCTGTAATTTGAGTTAGTAATTAAAAAAGGAATAAAGGTCTTTGACAAGGCATAGCAATCTTGTTTTCATAGTAACTCCTCTTCTAAAGTAGTTTCAGGTGAATACAAATAATCCACAGCAGAAATATGACATTTCACTTCCACATTTGATCTTTCACTGTTTATCATACACAGGTTGTATATAGGAAGACTAATCAAATACTCTCATTAATAAATCATCTAATTAATCTAGACTTCAGGCTTGTAGGAAATTATTTTTAAATTGGTTCCAATTTCTGTAAATGTAGTTGTTATTAGATAGTTTCCACAACATTCATGGAAGTCTATTTATGTGACTTACTGTAATCTGTTTGCTTCACTTATTCATGGTTCATTATCTAAGAACTGTGACTGACTATTGTTTATTTTGTTATACTTACTGAAGGCATTTGTACACTGAATAAATAAAAATACAATTGTGTGATATATAGCACTTTGTGATGCCAAAAATCTGCACCTTAGCTGAAAAACTCAATTCATTTTACATTCACCAAACACTGTTCAATCAAACTTCTAGTACATTCAAGTATTTCAGAAAATGGAACAGCAATATCAGAATGAGCAACTGTATTGTGTTTGCATGCCAAGGCTTTTGTAGCAGGGGGGTACAGGGGTGGCTTCTGTGAGAAGC
>NW_010523845.1:0-222 GCF_000687285.1 Phaethon lepturus | reverse complement strand
GAGGACCCTCCCCGTTTACCCAACAGAGACGGTCCCAGCCGTCTCCAAGACGGACCGGCGCCTGGCCAAAGCTGAGCCCATCAGCAACAGAGATAGCTCCTCTGGGATAACAGATTTAAGAAGACAAGAAAAAATGGCACAGCAACTGCATCCAGAGAGAGGACTGAGAATATGTGAGAGGAAAAATTCCACAGACACCAAGGTCAGTGCAGAAGGAGGGGC
>NW_010523844.1:0-11475 GCF_000687285.1 Phaethon lepturus | reverse complement strand
TGATTCTGTGATTCTGTGATTCTGTGATACCAATGGTTACCCTATGCCGATTTCATGTGGAAAAAAGCAAGAGGGAGTGGGTAACAAAACTGTATTTTGCCATTGAAAGACTAACACAAAAAGAAACAAAGTCTGATAATAGTGTCCTATTAATTAATACCTTAGTCCTTGAAAATTCTTATTGTTCTTAATGACATTACTTATAAAATAGGTTGTTCCCATTATGGTATGATTCAGGGTGGAAGAGTCTGTCTTAAAATTAATATGGCCTTGTAATATGTAAATAAGTTAGAAACTCGTTTTATAGACAGCTCAAAAATTATTAGGGCAGGCAGAACTCTACTAAATGATGTATGGTTTTTTTCTCCCATGCTGTTTTTATCTAGTTTGATGTATTCAGCCTAGAGCTGTAACATGACAATACCATGAAACACAGACTTCATCTTCATTCTTACTGATATGGTGATGTACCCAGGGAACAGGAAAATGCTTGTTGCAAATTTGTTTATCGGTTTCCTTCCATTTCAAGTAATAAAAAACAAACCATCAATATGTTTTCTGTAATACTGCCAAATGTTGTCTCTGCATTGTGTTAATTTTATCACAAATACTCAGTACCCACAGTAAGGACACCCTATGCAAAAATTTTCCTAAAGTATTTGAGTTCATAAAGGGAATTGGATTCGAGAGTTGAAATCCCTAATGCTAAAGCCTGGATAGACAATTCAACCGTAATTTCCAAGAACAGGTGTAACATACATTTTCAGCACTTCAGGTGTTTTATTTTCTGAATTCCCATAAGTTATGTCCCTCTTTCTCTTTGAGAGGAAGTTGGTGTGACCTGGCCCTCGCTGTCACAGCTGTCTGAGATCTGCCAGTAAGTGACAGACTATTCACATAGTTAGTAAAATAAGCGTCACTTCTAAATGGTACTGTTTTCCTTTCTGAAAACATATTCAATACAAGGTCAGTAGAAACACTTTGGAGGTTCACAGTTTATTAGGGAAATCAGCAGAAGGGCTTGCTGCAGCTGCAGTTTATTCTAAATCATACTGGCATCTGTGAAGCAGCAACATCAAAAAATTATTGTTGTCAACAATGCTCTCTGTTTGCTGTGGTCACCTTCCAGGGAACCGATCCAAGTGAGCAGGCCAGCAACTCAAGAGCTTGATTTTACAGCTATGCTCCCTGGGAAACGATATGTGGTGACACAAAATGCTGGACCAGATTTTCAGCTGGTGTAAATCAGTATAATATGCAGACTTTAAGACCTCAAGCAAGTTTGACATCAGTAGAAATAAGCCATTTTACAGCAGCTGAGACCCTGACCTACAGTCTTTCTCTGTACAGTGCAATACTATGTATTTTAGTTTAGTTTCACTTAGTTTAGAGTTAATGTAAACAATATCTCTCTATCCGCTATTCATTTTTATTCTCTGCCCACGCTATTATCTGCAAGTTTTACCTTTTATCCTGCTACCATAGAAATCCACCATCTGTTGCAAAGAACATTTACCGTTCAACTTTTAACTGTCTCAGTTGCCATATTGAGGTCAGTGTACGGTTTCTGGGTCAAATTCCTTGGGTGAAAGAACTGTGGAATAAATATGAATATAAGAAAATCCCATATGCTCTTCTAAATTTCTACAGCACGGAAGGAGGGAACCCCTCATTTACTGCCCCACAGACATCCCCCCCCCTTCAGCTCTGCTCAGCTGAAAAGCCCTTTTCCCAGAGCTGGGCTCTCAAATTCTTTTTTTGAGGCAGCTGCCTCATTTCTTCTCACATTCGCTGGCATCTGGATTTATTTGTTTGTTGTGGCATCTGATTCCCTCACTCACAACAACTGCTCTCTGTAAAGAAATTAATTGATAAAAATGCATAATTCAACCGTGACCTGACTGCCAGACTCTCGCGGGTTCCTCATGCCTTGCCTGGATCTCTTTTGCCATGTTAAGCTGAGACTGCGTGTCACAGCATGAAACAGAGCAGCACTACAGCATCGCTGCAGGGAGGAAAAGGCACTTTATTTGACCTTCACCGCATGTCGCTCGGGGCATATTCCTGGTTTCCTTGTGGGTGTTTGGTTCCTATTGATAGGTAGGATTTCTCCGAGTCACCTCATTTGGAAACATCTGCCAGTTCCCTGGGTGTGAGCCCAGCTCCACGTCAGAATAAGACACGCAGGTGCAGCAAGTCCTCTCCCCTACAGCTGCATGCCCTAATCTCCAGTGAGAGGGAACTTGGACGGGACAAAAACCACACCATGCTCCAAAGAGGTGCTAGTCTGGGTATTTAGGGACACCAGAGTCCCAGTGTGCACTAGGGTGCTCATCAAAGCAGACATCTCTGCAGAGCTTCAGTGCCTTTCAGCAAGCTGATTGCTGCTGTGTGACAGGGCTAAAACTGGGCAGCCAGAGTCTCAGTGGTATGAGGTTTCTCTGGAAAAAGCAGCATAGTCCCCACAGAGGTTTTAATCCCGCTGGCTACATAAACTCCGTCCTTTCTCTTCTACCTGGATGTGTTGAAAAGTGCACTGAGTGAACTGGCCAACCTCCAGGAGAAAGGCTGCTGGAAATATTTTAGGTTTGGGAATCCAGACCTGCACTGCAACTCGGGGAAAAGATACAGAGCAGTCATGTCTTGTGAAGCAGAACTCTAGTGTCTACCAAAACTCAGTCTTCCTGAATGTGTCAGGGTTGGATGGTAGCCCTAATTAAACACTTCATGACCCAATGATTAGAACATTATGCTTAGCTGGGGACACCACATGTTCACTAATATTAGCAGAGTAGCAGAAGAGATACATCTCTATAATATCTTAGTCCCTGTGACAGGCACATAGGTCTTTGCTCTGAAATGTGCAGAAAACAGTTTTGTTCCTACATCCCAAGCAAGCAGATATTGCCACTGACTGCTCAGTATCCACCGAGGCCGATCACCCTCAATGAAGTTCTAAGGAGTTGTCCTGCAGGAAACTTGCATCTAGCATCTGAACTAGAGATACTACCTGGGTCTAGAGGTCACTACACAGATCCAAGCCCTCTCTCCTTCTTCCATTTAAAAACATGGTCTTTTGACACGGTCTCTGGCTGTTGGCAGACACTATAAAGCAATGCTGTGAGTATGACGCATAACAATGCATTTTTCTGTTTTCTTTCCCTTAACTTCCTTCTCATGTTCTTTACCGTGTTTAGTCTCTTATATCTATTCCTCTTCTGTCTCTCTTCTTCAGGCTGCTTGTGGGTGGCTGTATGCCGGCCGTTCAAAGTGGGTGCTCTGGAAAACAGAGGAGCCCAATAATCTTCCAAACCAACTCTACAAAGAAAAATATCTTTTTTTTCATTACCCATATACTCTGTGCTGTTTCTTGACTAAAACTAAAGCTTAACCTGTCAGGCTTGTTTTAATCCTTAAAAAATACAGCTGCAGCAATGATCTTTGTAGAAGTAAACAGAGATAAGCCTACTCTGAAGAAATGGGGGGATTAATTGAATATCTCTGAATGGCTAAACCACTTATAAGCATTATTTATAGTGTTCCCATCATATGCTCATTATCCTCCTATGTTCCAGGAAAGACAGAGTCAAAATAAATGCAGGTAAAACCTTATTCCTTAATCAGTCTCTTTTTCACTGCATACATATGATTGGTTGTATAGCAGAGTGCCTGCAGAATTGCATGGCATCCAGGGCATTTGCTTACCCAGAGTGGAAGAAGTTCACACAGCTGCTGAAAATCACAAACACCAGGCTCAGATACAGCCTGTCATAGTTTGCCCCACTTCATGAGAATAGCTTCCATGAATTATTGTGACCAACACCATTTTAGGCTAGCACAGCTAAATCATTTCTGCTTTGAAAGTTTAGCAAATAATTCATTCATCTTGCAGCAGGTATTCAGAAAAGAGATTTTCTTGACATGATAAGCAATATATTATTGTCAGTACTATCACTGTCCTCTCACTGAAAAGGAGAAATGAGCAGATTTTGATGCCTGGACTGGGAAATCTTGCTTTCAAGTTTGGTGAAGCTCATTTTAATGGTAACCTGCTCTCAGAGAAGCATGTTATTTATCAGATTATTTGTTTTCAATACACTTTCTTCAGTGGATTAACATTGACAGTCTTCTTGAAAGTTGCATTTGAAATGAAGATTAGGTTAGGAGTTTTAGTAAAATGACTTTTCCCGTTCCTTTCAGACTCATTGATATTCTGGCATTAAAGCACATCAAGACAAAACGTAGACAGATATAATTGTGGCAGTAAGTGAAATTCTTTTAAACAGAAATACATCGGAGCAAAACTGTTAGTTCAACATCCTGTAGTTTTAAACAAATTAGACAGGATTTTTTGAGAAGTCATGGATCCAAAAAAAGGTGTCTGTCTTTTAGTGGGCCCAGTGCAAACCAGTTTTGGAAACAGCTTTTAGCAATTGGTAAAATAAGGTGTGGTATAGCCTTTTCGAGAAAGTTGTAGAGGAAAGCAGACAACGTGTCCTGGTTTTGGCTGGGATGGAGTTGGTTTTTATTCCCGATAGCTGGTACAGTGCTGTGCTTTGGAGTTGGTATGAGAATGTTGTTGATAACACACTGAAGTTTCAGTTGTGGCTAAGTAGGTGCAGTGCTTATACTCGGTCAAGGGCTTCTCAGCTCCCCATGCTCTGCCAGTGAGGAGGGGCACAAGAAGCTGGGAGGGGACACAGCCGGGACAGCTGACCCAGGCTGGCCAAAGGGATATTCCATACCATACGACGTCATGCCCAGTACATAAACTGGAGTTGGCCGGGGGGCGGGAATCGCTGCTCGGGGACGGGCTGTCGATGGCCGGGTGGTGAGCGATTGCTGTATTGGGCATCACTTGTTCTTGTACATTCTGTTGTCGGTACTATTATTGTTGTTATCATTGTTGTTTCCTTCTCTCTTGCAGTCCTATTAAACTGTTTTTATCTCAACCCACGACTTTTTCCCAATTCTCTCCCCTGTCCCACTCAGGAAGGAGTGAGCGAGCAGCTGCGTGGTGCTTAGTTGCCAGCTGGGGCTAAACCATGACACAATCCAAACTGAGTTTAATAATTTCACACATGAGATTATATGACTTGGCTGACTGCAAGATCAGAAGCTAAAATTTTGTAATCCAGAAGGTCCTTCTCAATCTTATGTTCTTTTTAAATTATTAGGAATAAGACTTTACTCTTCTCCAAACCAACAAAAATGTGGGTTTTTTCCTGAATGCAGTGGAACTATTTTCAGCTTATATGTGTGGGATCAAATATGCAGTTTTTTACCAATGATGACAGTTTCGTGAAAATTGTGTTGAGCTTTGGAAAAAAAGTTGGTGAGTTTAAGTTAGTCCCCTGGAGACTTTTAGAGCTGAAAACCAAATATTTATTTAGAAATTTGACATGTAAGAAACACAAGCAATTCATATAAAAAGAAAAAGTACTCAGCTTACCAGTACTGAAGAGTAGGGTGAAGTTTCCTTAGATTTCAGGACTTGCAGAGATGGTCTAAGAAGTGTATTCAGACAAATACATGTTTTATTTCCCTGGGGAAATCATGCCATGCAGCTGAATACCTTGAGAAAACAAGGAACTACTCTGCCGAGCAGATATGGCTCTTGCAGCAGTCAGGGAGTGGAAGAAACCTGGGCATTATGGATTTTCATAACCACTAAATCTACGTGGTCACTGAGCAGAAGTTTGAGAACATGATGTTTTCATTTGACTATCAAATAAAGGAGATTAGATAGTGAAGATTAGGTGGGATCTAAATGTCTAGATCATCTTGTGAATTTTAATCCGTAGCGTATGGACATATATACCATAGCTATAAGCTTATACATAGTCATATATTAAGTTCCTTATAAGGCAGTTTATACTGCAACAGTCCAAAAACTTATGTATGAGAAGCTGTCATAAAAGCTTGACATAATTATATAAGCAGTTGATTTATCTGCTCATCCCTTTTTCTTTGTGACACAGTTACCCATGTATGGAACAGATACACTAGCCTGCTCCCCTGTGAAGAGTATTTGAAGCTGTAATTGGATACAGGTGCACACATAGAGAGAAAGAAAAAAAGAGGAGAAAACATCCGAAAGCAAAATGTGTTTGAAAACAGGTAATGAGAATATTCACAGAACCTGCAGCATTTGAAGTGCTAGTGACAGCTTTACTTTTAATCACAAGGACATTCTGGTGGTGTTTCTACAAACCTCTGCTTTGATATTTTACTACCTCATTTCTTTACATTCTTGTTTATCCTACCACCATTTGTCTCTCTCTAGGCTGTAAGCTCTGCAGAGTTTCTAACTATGTGTTTGTTTAATAATGAGGATCCCAATCTCAGATGAAGCCTCTAGTCACTGCTGGAAGACAGCAATAACGAGGTGGCATTCACTTCAGCAACACATGTAGCAGCAACAGTTCAACACTTCTGCTTCTTTGCAGAAAGCAACATACCACTGTGGGACAATTTCCTTTCTTTTCATGCTCTGTTCCCGTACTTTCCTAGTGCAATGCAACATTTCTCCCATGTTGTCTCAGTAGAGGCTGTTTACTGGGACTAACTTAATCTAGCTGCATCATTCCCCTCAACACCAATTAAAATTCATAGCCATGTCTGAGAACAGAATTTTAGTCCTGGATGCAAGTGGGTGGCTGATTACTTCTATGTGACATATCTTTAATGCAATGCAGAACTAGACAGACGACCCTTCCTAGGCGTATTAACCACATTTTTAATGGGCCTTTGATCCTTATAATCATATGTAAGCTTTAACATAACAGAAAATAACACTGCTCTCCTGAAAGAGTCATATTTGTTTCCTCTTGCACTTCAGCCCCCAGCTATTCTACTCAAAGTGATCAGAAGTCACAACTGATCGTTTGAGATGCAGAGGCCCATGACAAATGGTGGGTTTATGTCTTTCAAATTGTAGCCAAGAGGGTTGGGCTATGGTTTCCCATGTCAAAAATATTTTCCTTAATAGTATAATTTGGATCTAAAGGGGTCCTTTAATGGACCATCCACTTTACCCTTTTATATTATATCAGCTATTAAACTTGATAGTTAAATTGTTATCAGACCAGGAGTCAGAAGTTGTATATTCAGTACTGGGTTTTCTTCAGACTTTCATTATGACACTGAGGATGTCTCCAACACTCTGCGTGTCAAGTTCCCTAACTCTGGAACAGGGACTGTGAGACTGTATTTTTTTCCTTTTTACTTAGGAGATAAAGAGTATATATAGGGGGTACAGGAACAGAGTAATTCTTGTCATAGTACCTCTCTGAACCAATTTGAGTGCTACTGCAATACCAAGAGCGACAAAACAGTCTGATTAAAACCAGAAACAGAACTTCTGAGCTCATACAACTTAATAGTTAAAATCAGCTGTAAGGATCAAAAGTTAAGATGATTTATTTAACAATCTATTATAACTGATAAAACTGTTAGTGGAACCTGAAAGTGTTTAATATTAGGTTGTGATTGATGCTTTGATTATCTCAGGACTGGCCTCTAGTCTGAGGCTTTGTACATCTGTATGCTTACCTGCTTTGTTTTCTGAATAACAATGGAAAAACCTTTGCATAAATGCCATAGATTTGGATTCAAAACTTAGTGCATAACACATCCAGTGAAGTTCCCATGCCTGTGGACTTCAGCAGGGGACCAGACTACAGAATATCTCATCATCAGACAAGGAATCAAAATATTGTACCAATATATATTTTTTTACTATATTTTATTTGGTGGTTATACTTCTAACAACTTCATTTGTATGCTAAGAATCACAGACAAGAAGCCATATGTTTTTCTATCAGCAATTCAAATTTAAATATTCCTTAAAGGGGCTTGAATGATGATGTAGAAGTTAACCAGGAGATAGGGGTCAAGACACTTCCTAAGTGAAAACTAGAATCATGACGTAGCTAAGAAAACCTGCGCACTCAATTCTGGACTTGAAAAGGTAAATGGAGATTCCAGTAACTCTGAATCACCAGTCTCTTTGTCTTCTCTCCTTTTTCTTTCTCTGATATGGTTTTATCATATCAGGTACACATCGGTTCAGATACAGCTATGCTACCAGCCCCCAAGGAAGTTTTCTATAAACTTGAGACGTGTTCTATGCCTATAAAATATCCTACCAACCTTCTTACCCAGACAGTAACAAAATGTATTGAGTAAATACCTCTGTTCCTCATATTTGCTCAGAGGGCCACACTGATTTATCATTGCCTTGACTCCAATATAATAATTTACTCCAGCTCAAACTGAGTGTGAAATGGTATCACTCTGATTTTGAATGATTTTGGTATTACATTTGTTTTGCATGCATGATGGCATACATTTTCACTGAACATATTTAATTCTTTCAGTTGTCTCTCCTACAAATCCAAACACAATGTGTCTTACTAAAACCAAGACAGAACAAGCACAGCCAAACTTCAGCTTCATGGTTACCGAAACTTTTAACCAGTGCTATGCACCAGAGAGAACCACATTTTCTGCCATCCATGTTGAAGTGATACTTTCCTGCATTATCTTAAAATTTACACCAAACAATCTCAATATCCAGATTTCAGAGCAGTCTTCAGAAAATAAAATGCAAAGGCATAGGACTCTCCAGAGGCATGCAATGGAAACAATATAAATAAAACAGTTAAATGTAAAAGGTAGATCAATACTGTAATAATCATTTATTATCATTTATTATTTATAAAATAAAGTAAGCATACTGAGGTGAATTCAGCCCCTCACAACTCCATTGATTTCAGGGATAAATTTGGTGCAACACATTTTTATAATTTATATATGTTACCAGCTTTATTTCTTCTTTCTCCATCATTTCATAGATCCAAAACTTTGTTTAATCTTGTGTCTCTTCCTCTGCACTAACATTACAACCTTAACTTTACCTCTCCAGACAAAGTTCTTGTTCATCTTTTCGTGTTTAGGTTTCCGTCCTTACTGTATCTGCCTTTTCTGGCTTCTTCACCTTTCATTTCATCTTTTTCTATTCCCCCTGTGTCTTAGAATATATTTCAAATGTAAGGCTTTTCTTCCTTGATAGTTTCCAAGCTTTTGCATCTCTATCAGCCTTTTCATGCTCTCTGTTTCAAGGCTCTGAACAACAGATCATCCATTCCATCTCTCCAAGTGTCTTGATGCTTTGTCCAAGATTATTTCTTAATTATCTTCTTTGACTGCCGACAGTTCTGTGCCTGATGTCATGCTGCCTTTACCTTTCAGTTCAGTGTACAGGCCAGATATCTCCTTAAGATAGTTATGCCTGCCTGGTTTCTGTTTGTGCTGCCCACTTCTAACCAAAGTCTCCAAAAAAATTTGTTCATCCAGTTGCTAGGCACTAGACCTAATAATAACCCAGAGCTAGCGGCTCTGGATATATGGATATATATGTATACAGTCATTTTTTGCAGATATGCGTTATTCTGACTTTCCCTAAATCCATCAAAGTTCCCACAGATGCACAAATATGTTGTTTTAAGCACTGTAGTTTTAACTAAATATGTCAAGTCTACTGAACACATCAAAAAATTGTATTAATCATTAATCATATCTAAAGTCAGATGGGTTTAAAAAAAATAAAAAATGGATGGGAAGCCTAAGATAAGTCTATCCATGGTGGCAAAGAAGTGACTAAGGGGCGGGGTAGGAACATTGATATCAGCATAGAGATTCTTGCAGCATAGTTGCAAAAACAATGGACCCAAACTCTCAGTACAGTCAGATGACTTGGTATAGACACAAGTCCCTGCAGACTGGACATGAGAAAAATGTTCCCCAGATAGATAGTGCAGCACAGGAACAGTTTTCCCAGATTGGACGTGGAATCTCTATCCTTGGAAGTTTTCAAGACTTGGCTAGAAAAAGCCATGGCTGATGTCATCTGGCATTGGCAGTGGTCCTGCTTCAAGATGGATCCTGGACATGACCTCCTGAAATCCCTTCCAAAGAATATTTCTATAATTCTATGCATTATGGTGGGTATGATTCTTCGGGTAAGGAATGGATTTCTCATGTGGAGATATAGTGCTTCACTACGCTGAAACAGCTTGTCTAAGTGAATTTGATCTTTCTGACTAAAGCTTACCTTACATACTTGATAATGACTATATTAAAAAAAAAAATCAGGGGAAAGAGGTGCCTATAAAGTAGAGACCCATTACATCATAGACCCTACAGCATAACCAGAAATTTAATATACAGGTAGAAGGGCTTCTGCACAACTAAGTGCAAAGTACATAGAAAGAATGCCAAGTTTTCTCCTGTGACCTTGAAAAAGGTTTATTTTCATATTTATTTTGTTGAACTTGACCACAGAAAAATTAGACTTCTGTCTGAAGAAAGAGACAATCATAGTATCACAGAATCATTTAGGCTGGAAAAGATCTTTAAGATCATCAAGTCCAACCGTAAACCTAACACTGCCAAGTCCGCTACTAAACCATGTCCCTAAGCACCACATCTACACATCTTTTGAATACCTCCACGGATGGTGACTCAACCACTTCCCTGGGCAGTCTGTTCCAATGCTTGATAACCCGTTCAGTGAAGAAATTTTTCCCAATATCCAACTTAAACCTCCCCTTGCACAACTTGAAGCAATTTCTGCTTGTTCTATTACTTGTTATTTGGCAAAAGACACTGACACCCACATCGTTACAACCTCCAGATACCCTGCTACTATCTTTGAAGAAAAAAAAAATTAATCTTTGGAAAAAACTAAAAAATTTTGGCAATGTTTTCTTGTTGACTTACAGGAGCTGTATTCAAAATTATTCAGGTCATTTTTCTTCTTCATCGGATTTGATGGCCATTCTTTGTCTGCCATGATAGGTCTTCTTACAGTAAGACATATGTGGTCTGGCTAGGGCTAGAGAAAAAGAAATTTAGGGTCTATTGTGAGGAAGTTGGAAAAATTCTTACACAATGTGGAAGATGATCAGTTTGATCTGATGGAGTACATGGAATGGATGAAGTTGTCTCAGTTCAGACGCAAAGTTTCTGAAGAATTTTTGAGCAGCACGGGTAACTAGAAATGAAACTAGCCAAATAAAAATCTTTAATAGGAAAAATGGAAGCTACAAAAATGAGTACATCTAAAGCAATCTAGAAACATAGGAGAAGTTTTAAATAAGCTTGCACTGACAGCTAGAGCTCAGTCTGGCCACAGTTGTAAAGGATAATAAAAATGCTTCTACAAATATATTAACAACAAAAAGAGAGGCAAGGAGAATCTCCATGCCCTACTGGATATGGCGGGGAACATTGTCTTCAAGGACGAGGACAAGGTTGAGGTACTTAATGCCTTCTTTGCCTCAGTCTTTAATAGCCAGTCCAGGTATCCGCAGGGTATTCAGCCCCCTGAGCTGGAAGATGGGATGGAGTACAATATATTCCTCATAATCCAGCAGGAAACAGTTAAGGACATGTTAAGCCACCTGGACA
>NW_010523843.1:44660-61670 GCF_000687285.1 Phaethon lepturus | reverse complement strand
GTTCAACAAAGACAACTGTAAGGTCTTGCACTTGGGAGGACATAGACCAGGAGTGCAGCACAATGTTCAACAAAGACAACTGTAAGGTCTTGCACTTGGGAGGACATAGACCAGGAGTGCAGCACAATCTGGGATCTACCTGGCTGGGGAGCAGCTTTGTGGAAAGGGACCTGGAGGTCCTGGTGGACAACAAGCTCAATATAAGTGAACAGTGTGCTGCTGTGGCAAAGAAAGCCAACAAGATGCTGGGTTGATTCAACAAGGACATCACCAGCAGAGATAAAGAAGTCATTATCCCACTCTACTCAGTGCTTGTCAGGCCACACTTGGAATACTGTGTTCAGTTTTGGTCCTCACTATGCAAAAAAGGTGTGGACAGGCTGCAGAGCGTCCAGAGAAGGACCACAAAGGTGATCAAAGAGCTGGGAAGCCTGCTGTATGAGGAAAGGTTGAGACAACTGCGTTTGTTCAGCCTTGAGAAAAGAAGGTTTAGGGAAGGCCTTATCACCATGTTTCAGTATTTGAAGGGTGGCTACAAAGATGATGGAGACTCCCTTTTCTTTTCCCAAGGAGTCACATGGAAAAGACGAGGTGTAATGGATACAAATTACTCCTGGGAGATTCCGATTGGACACAAAAGGAAAATTTTTCACAATGAGGACAATCAGCCACTGGAATAATCTCCCCAGGGAAGTGGTGGATTCTCTAACATTGGACACTTTTAAAATTTGGCTGGACAGGGTGCTGGGCCATCTTGTCTAGACTGTGTTTTTGCCAAGAAAGGTTGGACCAGATGATTCTTGAGGTCCCTTCCAACCTGGTATTCTATGATTTTATGATATATATGTGTATATATGTACACAAACACACACATATTTGTATATGTATAAATATAATTCTTGAAATTAGTAAAAATGGGTTGTGTGTAGACAGAATTCCCAAGGTCATGCCGTTTCCTGGAGTTGTGTGGTACTTGGATGTCTCTACGCTCGGACTTCCACTGACTACCAGAGGATTTCTTCACCATGCAGTTCAGCTTTTTGTAGAAGCTTGTGACTAGGTCTTGGTGAGGAGGCTTGGTACCAGAAGTAAGACATCTGCACTGTCAGAGCAGTCCTATCAGGCTCATGGGAGTAACAAGGTACATTAGCAAGGGTGCAGCTTCCTTTCACATCATAGCTTCTAGAGCTTGAACTGACTGTTGGATCATTAAAATGAAATGGCCTATGCAGATGCCTATGCCCCTCCAGAGAAAGAGAGGCAGAAAGGCAGTCTTTTGGGTTTTGTAAGGTTTGAGTATCCTTCCAGGCAATTAGAACAATCACAACATTTGGATTTCAGAAGAAATAATAGGCTTCTAGAATTTCTCAAATCAAGTGCAGTTATTTCCTCTTGCCAGAACCAAGAAAACATGTAGAAGATAACTGATTACAAAAATAGGACTTCTAAGAAGGTAATTTCATTTTGCTGGCTTCTTTTTTTCTGTTTAGACCTTAAAATGAAAGACATTGAGAAGCATAGGTTGATTATTTTAAAGTAATTCTTCTTGCTGAAACCCTATGAGCTTATTGAGCCCCTTGCAGAAGAACATATGAGAGACTGATCCTCATGCACAGCAAATTGCTATACGTTTCATACTAAATGTGTATCTTGTTGTACTGATTACAATGTATAAAGGGATAATACCTTAAAGTCATTTCTGGCTCAGATATTTGTATTATATGTTCATTATATGCAAAGTTGTTTAGGCATATGTTTTTAGCAGTAAACATATCTGTGGTGAAGCTAATAATTGTTGTCTTATGAGAGGTTTTTGGGAAGCAAAAATCAACCTTTACTGTAGTTTTGGAGGGGACAGAATCAGTTTCATTCCAAATCAGAACTAAATTGGTTTTTGAGGTAGTGCCGGCTTTCCTGGTACATCTCTCTATATTTACTATTTATGGCTCAGTTCATGCCTGTGTATCCTGGCATGTCTGAACTGCTAACCTATGATGTCAGATTCTTCTGACTTTTCAGTCTGTATAACAGTAATAACTCTTGTTAACTGCTCAGAAACATGGTTGCATGATTCAAGGATTTAATAGCACATTAGTGGCTGTTGGAAAACTGTATTGCATGAAGTTAAACTCACATTAGGATAAACACAAAGATGGAATTATTTAAATTCTGGCAGCAACTTTTCCCAAGGGAAGTATTTCTTGGGTTTTAGGTTTGTTTTTTGTTGATTCCCACCTCCCCTCACAACTTCTGCAGCTTTCTCAAACCCTTTTTATATAAAAATGAAATTTAATTCTACTACCTGCACACTAATTATGAATATCCATCTTCACTCTCCTTTCTGCCCTCATAGGTAAAAAGTAGATCATTGTTCTTTTACTGTAATTCAGTTATAGGTTGTAAATTATGCATAAACAAAAATTAATATTTTAGCCAAAAGAAGAGTTAAAACTAGACTCCATGTCAGTCTTAAGCAAGCTTTAAAAAAGCTCATGAAATCTCTTAAAAAGAAAAGCAAATGAAACCCTTTCTCAGTAAACTTTATTGAATAAAAATTATGAGTTACAATGACATACATAGTCCAGAGGACTTCTATAGTTGAGATGAGGGCATTTAAGCTAAATTTTTGAAATATGTAAAGTTACACAATTAATGAATAATTTTTTTAGTACATTCTTTGTTTACCCTACTTGTTTTTTTCTTCTCTACAATCTGGAACTTTATGTGCTTTTATTTTTATAAAACCCTTCAGGCTTATAAATTTTGGAACTTAGGTATAAGTTTTTCTGATTTTTGTCTAATAAAAATTCCTTTCAAAATACTTTTTTTCATCCCAGACTCCTATGAGATAAAACGGAAATTTCAGTTCTTTATCATATTATGTTTATACAATGATTTCTTCTGGAATGGAATGAAATGAAAAATCTGTTGAAGGGAACTGACATCACTTTGCCATAGTCTTGCTTCTTTTAAAGAGCAAAATCAAATTTATTATTTTATTCCACATTTAAAAAACCCTAAATTATAGAAATTTCTGAATCTTTAAAAGCATCCAAGAGTCTACAAGCATTACAAGAACACTTGGGCTAAGAAATGTAAGACTATACATGACTGTATGTACATTAGTATAGTGGCTGTACATTACACTGCTGCACATTTTTTTCTGATGAGTTGTTTGCTTTGTCCTTTGCGTTCCCCAAGGCTTGGTGTAAGTGTCTATCTGTAGAAAAGAACTGTATCGCTATGTGATGCAATGGTTTATCATACAGCTTTTCAAAGGTGACATACATCATCCATTTTGGACAATAAGCATCCTATCCAAATGAAGCAGGAAAGTCCAGGCAAGCCAGATGGGTAGTCTTCTGGAGTATTCAGGCAAATGGTTCACTGTTATGGTTCACTGACTTATCCAAGGTGCTTTGGCACATGTATCATTTTAAGCTATTCAGAATATAGTAACCAAACCCAGTGAAGTGGCCTGATCTTGTCAGTTCCTTTTCATTTACTGCAGTCAAATTTTTGGCATAAACCATAGCTCATGAATAAGATTGCCTTAGCTGAAAAAAATGGGGGAATGAAGTAAACACAGATAAAAGGTAAATGTTTTAAGCTCTGGTTTTAAGCTTTATCTTTTAAACTAAAAGATGATGATTTATGTTTTTATTGATGAGTATCTGGCATGTTTGTAGAGGAATGGAAGAACTAAAAATGTTTCTTAATTACATTCAGTACAAATTTCTGTTTGTATGGACACAAATAAATACAACGTTTATAACCTTTGTCTCTGTACTTGTTTTCAAATATCAATTTCTGAAATCCTAGCTAAAAATAGAAGATCATGTATACAGTAATGCACATGCAGATAGTCACTGTGGCTGTATCTTGAACTTACCATCAACCTAATACCTACAGTTCTTTCTTTTGCAACCCCCTTAAGTCATTAACCTTAATACTTTCAGTGACATAGACATGCATTTTGTTGAAATTAAAAAAAAATGATGAATAGTAGCATTTTAAGTGTTCTCACTTTAAATACTATATACATTCTGCTTCTTTTGATCAAATACAAATGTCAGATATTTTGTGTATGTGTATGCTGTATGCATCTATCAATGCTGATCTTTATCAGTAAAGTAAGAAAAAATTGAAAAGGTCATGAGAGGTATAACTTTTTTTTCAGCTGAAATGTTATTATATTGTTTATTTACAGACAATCTCTAAAATCAAGCATATGTTTTCTTTAACAAAATCTGTCTCAATATGGTAAGTAATTAACAGGTTCTGTATGATAGTGAAAAGTGAATCCTGTTTAATGAAGTTTCCTTCTGCTTGACTAAAATGATGTTTAGCATACCAGCCTCCAAAAATAAATAAATAAATAAATAAAGAAAGAACCAAAAAATCAACGAAAAACCCCCAATCTTCCTCTTTACTATAAGGAACAGCCTTTCAATATTGTACCAGCTACAGGCAGAAAATAAAAGATGCTACAATTATATTTTCTTACCGGGGGTGACCTCTAGTGTGAAACAATGGCATTTAGCATTCTTTTGTGTTTGAAATGACAGCTTTTTGCCAGTTACACTGGATTTCTCAAGTTCTGTTAGTGTGTAGAGGAGCAAGGTAATTCATCGTTAAAAAAACAACTCCCAGCTCCTACCCTGGAGTAATTCTGTCTTCTCAGCCCAGTGTTTCCTTGAAATGTCTGTTTGCTTATATTTTCTTTAAAAAGTCCAATAACTTTTCTTGCCCAAATACTGTAATTCAGATTCTGTCATGTTACTTATGGCACTAGTGAAGCTATTAGTTTTAATTGTCATTAGCTCTTTACACATTCATTCCTTCTCTACACTTCATCTGTATGAATACAACTATGCAAGATAAAGCCCGTGAAAAAGCTTTTTTTAATGATTCATGGAGAAAATGTGTTAATGAAAATTAAATTTACTAGATGAAAATCTGAAAAATCAGAGTATGTGAAAGAGCAAGCCGTACTGCAGCCTTAACTTCAATCCATTTGCAGTAGATGTGTATTTAATGTCTTTAATGCTATGGGTGTACTAGCTGCTGGGACAGTTAACTGTGTGGTAATATTGTGTTTTTTTTCCATTCCAATTTATCTATAGATGTGTTCCATCTCTTAGGGCTGGACACTGTCTATATATTCATGTTTATAGAAAGCATACATGTATAGGTTTTTGTTTGTTTGCTTTTTAAGTCAAAGACTATGTCAATTCAAAGCTGACTTTATAAGTAATTGTATTATCCCTCAGACTGTGTTTAAGATAAGCATGGAGTTTATGTGCATTTGAGGTAAGACATGCTTTACTCTTACTCATCCCATTAGTTGTAAAATCATTGCTGAATATTAATTTTCTTCTTTGCTGAGAAACATGTGGAATTACTGTAATTCTAAATGGTGCTATCAATATCAGTAGGAGACATAAATTACTGAGATTATCGTTTGTTCATTAACAAGGTGGTTATTAGTATGAAGACCATCAAATAATAACCCCATAAAAAATAACTTACTGCACACTTTTATTCTGTAATTACAAATTTAACCAATGTGGGCTTGTCAGGAAAAGAATATAATTGAATAAAAAATTGAAATATTATTTTGGAGAAAATGTTTGTCAATTTTATATTAATATTTTAAGCTTCTGAAATTAGTTTGGAAAATTGTTCATTTTGCTTGAGATCCTAATCTTTTGTTATTTTGCATCCATGTTGTTCTTGGTCTTCATCCAGATAGATCTTGTAAGCTAAACAGATCTTAGGCTAAGTACAAACTAAGGAGTTACTTGAGTACTGTTGTGTGCAGGAAGTGTCTGGACATGTAATGCACTAATCTTTAATATTGAAATACATGACAAAACCAATTCTACTCTGCAAAAGGCAGACTTGTATTTGGTCAACATAGTGTGATGACCAGTACAGACTGACGATTTAAGTTACTTTAGAAATTTGCAGTGGGATGAGACTGTTGCAAGTAGTGTGCTCATGGCCTTAAAATAAAAAAAAAAAAGGCGTTCCTCAGATTATAGAAGTTTCCTTTTGAAGGGTGTTTTGAGATCTATTGGTATGCCAAAACAATGCCAATGTTACAATGCACTCTTAGAATAGCTCAGTATCTCATATGTTTTCAAAACAGAAGCAGGTAGTTTGAATTATTACACAGTTTCCCTGGAAGTCGTTTTTGGCATATCTATTGTAATTGCTCCCTGCAGCCATTCCTCCCATACTGAGTCATGGAAAATTTTTCAGGTGTCAAATATTTCTGTATCTTTTGTTCATTCATTGATGCATTGTCATCTTCTGTTGGTATTATTGCTTCAACTGCTGTTATGTATCTTGAAAAAAGATTTCAGCATGTCCTATTTACTGTCATTTTTTGGTTTAGACAAATAAATGTACAACCCCTCTCACGGAAATAGCCTGTGTCCAATTGCTATATGTTAAAAACCTCTGGTACTTCCAGTTCAGCCGTTAGATCACTATCTACAGCTAAACAAAGGGACAGAGGTCACCTTCATCTAGAGTGAAACTGTATTAGAAGATTAGGGAAATAAGATCTAATTTTATCTAAATCATACTATAGATATTGAAGTTAACCTAACTTTGAAGGGCTGTTCTTTCAAGACTATAAATCCTGAGATCCAGGTGGGTGGAAAATACTTGAAATCTGGTATACGAAATACTTGTTCAGTTCCTAGCAGTACGTGTTTGAGCTTGATTAATACCCTGCAGTCAGGAACCTGAACTCTCAGAGTTTTCCTTAGCTATATTCTATATGTAGTCAGGTAGACATACAGTAGAGTGTGCATTATGCTTAAACTCAGTTATGACCACTGTTAGGAATTTAAGCTGTTTTATCAAATTAAATTGCAACTTTTCTGCCTAACTATTTTACTAATACGGACCAAAAGATTTAGAAGTTTCCAAAACACTCTTTTTTTTTCTTTCCCCCACTATGGGTTTGTATTGATTCCAGAGTTGATCTTCCTAAACTTCTGCAGAGGATTATACTGAAAGGGTGAATACAGTTTTCTCAGTTCATTTTTAACTTGATTTCCAAGGATTTTTTTCTTGCACATGGAGTATTTATTGGTGCATAGCTAGTATAAGTCAAGTTCAGGGCTCTAAACTTTACTGATGGAGAGTGCTAACAATGCTTTCATAGTGTTTAACATGTTAAACCTTAAAGTGTTTTGAAAAGTGCTTTTCATTCTGAAAATAAAGGTAGGAAAAGTGTTGTTTTGAGAGGTATTTTTGAAAAATTGAACAAAACAACCTCAGAATTGGAAATTATTTTCAAGAAGCATGCTTTGTAAATGAAAACTTGTAGATTAAATGATATTTGATGATGCTTTTCATTCGCACTCTTGTATTGATGCTTCTGAATTTTTTCTCTCTCTTATTTTTATTCTGTTTGTGTCTTAAGACAAGTCCTGGTGAGTGTAGTTTCTGATTTCACTAAGTTATTATTAGGGAAAATCCATTGCATCTTGCTTAAGCTCTGAGAAATCTTTTCCATTTTAAATATTTGATTGCTCGATTTGGTTGATGTATACTGTTTAATTTAGGATCTGCCTGGCCTTGCTACATCAAAGTTTTTTCCTATTTTTTTGAAAACTGTAATACCTTAGATAAGTAAGTTTTTTTTATGGTGGAGTAGACAAGATTCCATTCATCCCAATGGTGTGACTTCATGGACTTAAGGTGAAAAATTAATTTGACCAACTGTTTATTAGTCTGCTTGTTCTACAGAACTTTCAGTTTCTGTCCTGTAGCCTTCTGTACTTTATCCAGCCTGTTTTGACTCAGGAAGAACCATCCTCTGTGCTGCAAGGTAGAGTGGATCCATTGCAGTGCTGTCAGAGAACAGAGAACAAAAATGCAGATATTTTTGTATTTTGATTTCTTTATCACTTTATGAGAAAATACACATACAAGTAATTTTGCTGAAGTCTTCCCATGTGAAGGAGCTGCTCATCAGCCCTGTAATTTCCTTCATTACATTATAAAAGCCTGTTACTTCACTGGAATCTTGAAAGGGTTCAGCCACAGTGCCTTTTGAACATCTGCAGTCATTAAAGACAAAGCCACGCAAGTGTTCTAACGTTTTTAAACATTTTCAAATTGTTTAAGGGCGGGGGGGGCTTGGAGGTAGTTTTGCACAAAATTTTATCTCCAAATGTGCTATAGAGAGTCTTTATCTGGCTTGTAACCATGTATAGTCAGATACCAGTTAGGTAAAATCCTGTGTAAATCTTGGGCAGAAATATTTTCCACTTACTAAAAGCACTCAGACCAGTTTTCCTTACCCCGTGTCTTTTTGTGTGGTGCACTTGTAATTTGTCTGAATACCATCTAATCTGCACAGCATAAAAATTCTCATGCTGTCAACCCAGAAATATTTTATTGCTGTATGAAGGCTTTTTCTTTCTTCTCTATCTTTCTCTTTGATCCTTACACTCTTCAAAATGAGGCAGGTCCAGAAGAATTATCAAATTTGTATGCAGACTCAGAGAAAAGCTCCACATCACTTTCTCATGCAAAGAGATGTGGTATACCTCAGTTGAGAAATCAGAAACATAGTGGGATTGATTTTGGCACAGGCAGTGTTGTATCATATACATTTCAGGGTTTTTGAAGGTGACATCCAAATTAACTTGATATCTCCTGGATTCCTGAAGTCATTTGAGCAGTTTAGCAAATATTACTTTTGTATTAATGGTGGATGACTAAATGATTAGAACATTATCACAAGGCAGTTTATACAGATTCTAAAAAGAGTTAGCCTCTGTGTCCCTGCAATACTCCATTCTGCTCTTAATCACATGATGTATTTAATAGGACTGATTTTTCTGTGAAATGTATCTTAAAATAGCCTATAGTTAAAATAATTTGATGGATTTTAAAAATAAATATTAATAAGACTCTTAATTTCTCCTACAGCATATTTACAACATTAGTAAGAAACCCACTTTAAGCTTTCATTCTTGCAGTCTTACAGCAAAAGCAGTGTAATTCATTAGTTCGAGTTTCATGAAAGCTACATGCTGGATAAAGAATGCACTTTGGCTTGTCAGGTCCCCTGTTGCATTTAAGACCCTTTCTAGAGATGTTTTATTAATTAAAGAACCCACTTAGGTTTGCAAAAAAATGCCAGAATCATCTTTATAGATTCACTGATATCTCTCAGGTGTCCATTGAAGTCTGAAACCAAGAGTTGCCGCTGTGCTGGTTAGGTGGCATATTAGCATATTATGTGCTTATAATAAACATCTCATTTAAGACATGGTACTTTCCATGACATTCTGAAGTTTAGCCTCTCTAATTTAAACTCTTCATAACAGCCAGGCTCCTTGTTCTTACATGATTGTTTGCTGTCATTTGGAAAAGGATTAATGGTTTCCTTCAATATCTACTAGATTTGTTTGCAACTGGTGCTCAGAATGAAAATTTTACACAGTTGTTTTGAAGAAGTGCAAGTTGGTGAAACATGCATGACTTCTAAAAAGCTGTACAGTTGCTTGAATAATGGACAGGATGTTAGAAGAATTACTATACTAGTAAATACAATGCACCCTAGTACAATCATTGTCATTGATCAACAGTCTGAAATGTGTTTTTCTTTTTGATAGCCCCACCTTCTACAGAGCATCACCTAAGTTTGATTTCTTTCATCTTGCTTTTCCTTTTGCATTTTGTATTGCTCCTTCCCCAGTTGTTATGCAAGTGCTGACACAATTAGCTTGACATCTTGAAATATAATTATAACATTTTATGTTTCATGGCTCATTTTGACCATAATAAGTAAGTGAGCTGACATAACCTTGGTCTGCCTCCTTGTGCTTATTTAACTAGACTTGATCTGCAGTGTTATTGTGTTATGGCATCTTGTGTGACACAGTTTTCCCACAGCCACTTAACCCTGTGTAGTCTTGATAATGCTTATTCAAACCTCAGTGTACAAAGTTCAGTGTACAATTTTTAGTATGCTACCTACAAATCAGTAGATCTGATTGTATGTAGAGCTCCTGTATGACCTAGCCTACTTTTCATCCTTGGTTAAGTCTATGCAACTTTGCTGACTAGGCAACTAATTATATATTACTGTTTTCTATTTAAAATAAAATTATGAGATGAAGGCTATTTGGGCTGAAGATGACATCAATTATAGTATGGGATGTGTGCAAGTCTATGTGTGTGTAGGGAGACGGAGGATAAACTATAACAGAAATGTCATTACCCATGAGGAGAAAGATACGAGTGCTGCAGAAGAAGGTTTGAGCTAGTGTGATAAGGCAGTCTGCACAAAGAGAACAGCCTTGGTTTTCATGAGGTAGTTACACAGAATCACAGAATCACAGAATCACTAGGTTGGAAAGGACCTTCAAGATCACCAAGTCCAACCATTAATCCAGCGCCACCATGTCCACTAAACCATGTCCTGAAGCGCCACATCCACACGTTTCTTGAACACTTCCAGAGATGGCGACTCCACCACCTCCTGGGGAGCCTGTTCCAATGCCTGACCACCCTCTTGGTGAAGAAATTTTTCCTAATATCCAATCTAAACCTCCCCTGGCACAACTTGAGGCCATTTCCTCTTGTCCTATCACTAGTTACTTGGGAGAAGAGACCAACACCCACCTCACCACAACCCCCTTTCAGGAAGTTGTAGAGAGCGATAAGGTCTCCCCTCAGCCTCCTCTTCTCGAGACTAAACCCCAGTGCCCTCAGCTGCTCCTCATAAGACTTGTGCTCCAGACCCCTCACCAGCTTCGTTGCCCTTCTCTGGACACGAGAATGAAATGAAAACATAAAGTATGTTGAAAGTGAAGCATTTCAGTTTGTCCATTTTGGTCTTCAATGGAGTGAACCATTAACTGTTTGTTTAGTAAAAACATTTCTTAAAGTGTTTTGCCTTTTAAAAAGCGAGCAGATACTTGTTCTGTATGTAATTCTGAGCCTGTTTTTATTTGGTTCAACTGAAATTACCACTGCAACTCAGGAACAGCTTTTTATTTCTGACTGGTCCATGTCTTGTCCCAGTGTGTCAATATAATGAAGCATATTCCTGAATTTACATGTAGGAGAATAGTCCTACTGAGTTTATATAAATTAGGGATAGAGTTCATGGCAGCAGCCTTCTGAATCAACAACCAACTTTTTAGGTCTTTTGCTAAAATCTGTATGTAAAGAACAGAGAGTTAATGTGAAGAAAACAGGTGTAAAGTCAAGGAATGGATATACAAACTGAGAAATAAATGGAGAGTATTTTTTCAGCACATCGTTTCATGGCTCCTGGATATGTGCCTCTTTCTTCAGAAACACAGAAGCTGTGCTGAAGCTGTTCTCTCATGCTCACACATTTGCATCCTCCAATGCGCATGCTTTCCTATAACCAGTTCTATTCAGATAGATTTCAGTATAGTGATACATACTTCAAATTGAACCACAATGCTGACAGTAATTAGAATTTTATTACATTCAATATTCTTATTCTTATGCATGTGTACATGGGGATTGTATTGCATATTGAACATAAATAATTAGCAAAAAGTGAGAGTGGAATTTTATAGAAATCTGATTATTTTTCTGCTAATAAAAACTTCCTGATTATGAAGAACAAGATGTATTATGATGCATTAATATGATTTTCTCTATAGACCAGAATGTACATTGGCAAAATCAATGCAGTCTCCACAGAATTAACTTACAGTTTTAATTCTACATGTCCTTGTCAGTTTTGTATCACCAAGAGTGAAAACAAATTACTTCCAGCTATGTGGACAAGAGCACAAAATTTGCTTTCCCTTAGCATGTTTTGCATTTTGGATCCTTTGTTCCCTACATAAGAACAAATTGCTCAGGCTGAATTATGCGTGAAGCTTATCTCATGTCCAAATATTCTTTTCTATGTAAAATACAATGAACAGGTGGTATTTTTGTTTTGTTTAAGAACTGGCATTTTTCATTCTTGCTGAGGCAAATAAACAAGAGGAGCAGATAAACATACATATTCAGACATGAATGATTTAATGCTCTTTCTTATGTTTTGGTGTTTTTTTGTTGGTTTTTTTTTTTACTTTGCCATGTAACCAGGTTGCACATGTCAATTTTAATTTTTGCATCTTGGCCTTAGAGTTCGCTTTGGTAACAGCAACCGCCAGCTAACAGGAGTTTTCTTTAGAGTACTCTTTTTAGTAATTTACAGGCTGTTTATGTGACAGTTATAACCTAAGAGGGACCTAATTATTGACATTTTTAAAAAACACTCATGTTTTTTTCACTGTGATAATCAACATATTTAGACGTTGTTAGTGATCTTTTGGTAATAAATTGCTGTTCCTACAAACGTATCATGGTAAAGAGCTGTTAACACATTTATAAGCTATTAATTATTAACCCATTTCTTTAATGTGCCAGCATTGCTTGCTGTATTTCTCTCTTGTTGTATAAACTAAATGCCACGCCACATTTGTGTTTGAAAACCTTGTTCTTCACTTCCATAGTGCAGCAACTTCCAGTAACTTTTCCTAGCCTGGCAATCCATAGAGGCTACAAGCATGGATATCACATGCAATGTTTAAGCTATAACTTCAGACTCATATTTTGGTCATTGATGGTGAAGATGCACTTAAGGAAAGAAGTTTCCAGAGAAGTTATGATGCAGTGGTCTGTTACTTGATGACTTAGTAACTGCTTGGGAGCTGTCTGGCTTACTATATACAGCACAGAACAACATCTCCTTTGCCACGTGGACTGGAAGGCCATAATAACACTTCAAGGTCTAACATAATTGTCATGGTTAGCTGCCAGCCAGCCACTAAGCACCACACAGCTGCTCACTCACTCCCTGCTGGTGGAATGGGGGAGAGAAATGTACAGTAAAAGTGAAAAAATGCGTGAGTTGAGATAAAGACAGTTTTATAGGTAAAGCAAAAGCTGCGCAAAAGCAAAGCAAAATGAGGAATTCATTCACCACTTCCCATCAGGATGCAGGTGTTCAGCCATCTCCAGGAAAGCAGGGCTCCGTCATACGTAATGGTTAATAGGAAGATAAATGTCATCAGTCTGAACATCCCCTGCTTCCTTCTACTTCCCCCAGCTTTATATGTTGAATATGACATCATATGGTATGGAACATCCCTTTGGTCAGTTGGAGTCACTTGTCCCAGCTGTGTCCTCTCTCACCTTGCTGTGCACACCCAACCTACTTGCTGGTGGGGTGGTGTGAGAAGCAGAAAAGACCTTGAGTCTATGTAACCACTCCTCAACAATAATGAAAACATCTCTATATTATTGCGGTGGGTTGACCTTGACTGGACAACAGGTGCCCACCAAAGCTAGTCTTTCACTCCCCTTTTCAGCTGGACAGGGAAGGAGAGAAAATATAAGGAAAAGCTTGTGGGTCAAGATCAAGGGAAAGATCATTCAGCAATTACCATCATGGGCAAAACAGACTCAAGTTGGGGAAATTAATTTAATTTATGGCCTGTCAAATAAGAGTAGGGTAATGAGAACTAAAACTAAATCTTAAAACACCTTCCCCCTACCCCTTCCTTCTTCCTGGGCTCAACTTTACTCCCAATTTCTCTACCTCTTCACCTTAAGCTGTGCAGGGGGACAGGGAATGGGGGTTGCAGTCAGCTCATCACACGTTTCTGCTGCTCCTCCTTCTCAGGGGCAGGACTCCTCACAGTGCTGCTCTGCTCCAGCGTGGGGTCCCTCCCACAGGAGACAGTCCTCCATAAACTTCTCTAACATAAGTCCTTCACATGGGCTGCAGTTCTTCCAGAACTGTTCCAGTCTGGGTCCCTTCCTCAGAGTGTCATCCTTCAGGAACAGACTGCTCCAGTGTGGGTCCCTACAGGGTCACAAGCCGTGCCAGCAGACCTGCTCTGCTCCAACCTGGACTCCTCTCTGCATGGGTCCACAGCTCCTGCTGGGAGCCTGCTCCAGTGCAGGCTTCCCTCAGGGCCACAGCCTCCTTCAGGCATTTACCTTCTCTGGTGCGGGGTCCTCCACAGGCTGTGGGTGGATATCTGCTCTACTGTGGACCTCCGTAGGCTGCAGTGCTACCTCCATGGGCTGCAGGGGAACCTCTGCTCTGGTGCCTGCAGCACCTTTTCCCTTTCCTTCTTCACTGACCTGGGTGTCTGCAGAGCTGTTTCTCTCACACATTCTCACTCCTCTCTCCAGCTGCAATTGCTGCGTGCCAGGTTTTTTCCTCCTTCTTAAATATGTTATCCCAGAGGCACTACCATTCTTGGTCATTGGCTTGGTCTTGGCCAGCAACAGGTCTGTGTCAGAGCCTGCTGGCACTGACTCTATTGGACATAGGGGAAGCTTCTAGCAGGCACAGAAGCCACCCCTGCAACCCCTGCCCCGCAACCAAAACCTTGCCACACCGCACCAACACAATTATCATGGTTGTGATACTCCTTCAGTGTTCCCCCCTGCCACTGAAGACATTGATGAAATCAAATATGTTAAAATCTAATTAGTACATACATAAGGGAGTGGGAGGGAAAAAGTGTGAATTGATGAAAGAATTGAAAAGAAAGGGGAAAAATTAAGCACACATCTTGTTAGCCCCATGACTCGTAAGTGTCATAAGTATATAGGCATGCATCTATTCACTGAATAAGTAAGCCAACATTTATGGTCTTCTTTTGTCAAGTTGTGTGTGCATGAGTCATTCGAAAAGAAGAGTGGAGAGGGTTGTCAGACTGCTTCAGGAAGTGAGCTGAAGACAAATGGGGCCATATGGACAAGTTGTGAGAGCAGAAGAGGAGAAGCATTTCGAGAAAATATTGCAAGTCTTGTTCTTGGGTTGAACAAAAGGTAGAAAAGCAGGTGAAAGTACAAAAGTAAACAGGTGGTCAGAGTTATATTAATGTACTGGTTTTGGCTGGAATAGACTTAATTTTATTCATAGTAGCTAGTATGAGGCTATGTCTTGGATTTGAGCTGAAAACAGGGGCCCCTCACTACAAGAAAGACATTGAGTTGCTGGAGCGTGTCCAGAGAAGGGCAACAAAGCTGGTGAGGGGTCTAGAGCACAAGTCTTATGAGGAGCAACTGAAGGAACTGGGGTTGTTTAGTCTGGAGAAGAGGAGGCTGAGGGGAGACCTTATCACTTTCTACAGCTACCTGAAAGGGGGTTGTGGTGAGGTGGGTGTTGGTCTCTTCTCCCAAGTAACTAGTGATAGGATGAGAGGAGATGGCCTCAAGTTGCACCAGGGGAGGATTAGATTGGATATTAGGAAAAATTTCTGTACTGAGAGAGTGGTCAGGCATTGGAACAGGCTGCCCAGGGAGGTGGTGCAGTCACCATCACTGGAAGTGTTCAAAAAACATGTAGACATGGCAGCTGGTTACATGGTTTAGTGGACATAGTGGTATTGGGTTGGTGATTGGACTTGATGATCTTCAAGGTCTTTTCCAACCTTAATGATCCTGTGATTCTGTGATTCAGGGTCATATTTTTATGTTTATGAAGCGCTCTACACATCACATTTATATACTTGTGATGTGTTTTACATTTTCTGATATTTGGTTATAATGCATATTTTAAAGGTAAATATGTTTACTTGAAAACCTTTTGTATTATTAAAGGATTCTTGTTTCCAGTGATTGAATAAAGTGATAAAAGTCAATGATTAGAATAATTTCACTTTCTCCCTTCAGAAAGATTTTTTTATACATCTAGCTGTGGGTTTTTTGGTCTGTACTTCCAACGACAAAAATGCATGTTACATGAAAAGTCAGTATTCTCCACTCCTATTAATTCATTATGAGGTCTGGTTGTGCATTTGGCTGTATTACTTAACTTATGAGACTGGAAAAAGTCATACTAATAGTTCTGAAACTTGTTAGATGGTTTGATCTGTTGCTGACTGAAATGTGTGGAAAGTCTCCCACTGATTTCTGTGGGTGTTCAGTCAAGTTCTGTGTGTTCCTCTGTCTTCATGCTTCAGCTTTTAGCATTTTGGCATAATTTCAGAGCTGCAAACCTTTTCACAAGTCTAATGTGGGTTTTATGAACTTGAATTTTAAGTATCCCTACTTAGCTGGCATGAGGACTTTAATTTTATCATGTTTCCAAGAAAGTAGCTGAATGGATAAATGTTCCTGTCTCTCTTCTCCGGTTCCATTATATTCAGCATAACTTTGGATGCCTCTGTGCTTCCTGTGTGTCTCAATCTTCAATTACAGCTCATGAATTTGTCTTAAAGGTCTGACAGCACACCAGTGAAAGTTTTACATGGATATAGATCAGCAATTAGGGCTGAAAGTCTGACTTTGAGCTGATGTTAGGCTAGCCAGAGTTACAGTTTGAGCTGGTAAAAGTAAACTCTTTAATTGGTTTTCTCAATTTCAATAGTAATGAATCTAATGTTCAATAGGAATTTATATACAGGGCCTGCCACTGAACTAAGTGGCAGAGTACCCACATACAGACTCAAGCCCAGAGTGGGCTACTCTGTATTCAGCAGAAGGAAAGCATTAATGATAATAAGTTTCTATAAGAGGAGAATAATAATTTAAATGCAGCATTAAAATAGGAAGAACAGCAAACAAATAATGGCTGAATAACTAAATTAGGAGTGAAAGGGTACAGAATCAGCAAAGCAGAGTATAAGACACTGTCAGTTCATATTTTTATATTTTCAAGTATTTCAAAACCTCTTGGGTGCCAGGTGTGGTGGGAGGTGGCAAATAAAAAAAAAACCCCAAACTTAAATCCTAGCAAAAAGTATACCTTAAAGCAGACACTTTGGGTCTTTGGCACTTGGAAAGAAAGGTCACCCTGCTGCCTTTCTCAAATGCTAACAGAAATCTTTCCCAGAGAGAAGTAGTAGTTTTATTATCAGCTGAGCAAGGCCCTGTTGTCAGCTACTGACAAGGTTTCCACCTCCAGATTTCTTCCATAACTGTGCTTAACAACTTGGGATTTGCAGGCTGGTGCTTGTAATGAAAATTCAGCAG
>NW_010523843.1:31631-44646 GCF_000687285.1 Phaethon lepturus | reverse complement strand
TGGGTCTTATGTGGCATATAGTAGCTATCACTGCACTTGGCAGCAAAATAAAAATTTCATCACAAATTTTTTTTTTTCCATAGCAGGCAGCTCTTAGTGCATTTAACATACAACAATATTATTGTTTCAAGTGGGTATTATAAGGGTATATTACACAAGTATATCATTTTGTCGTCAGATGTTATACCTGGGGCATTGATGATAAGTTTTACTAAAAAAGTAGTAAAAAAGCTAAGTTGCCTTTCTCCTTCTTCTGTGTCCTCTTCTCTTCCTCTAATTTGGTAGCTGTTGTTAACCCCCATTTCACATATGGATAAAGATAGGAGTAAGGGTGGGATAAAAAAGGAACCAAATGACTTTCCCAAATTTACATAGTTGGTAGAATCACATATACTGAATCAAGAGTCTTTCCTGTTCTTTTAGCACCAAAGACATAGAAAAGCATGTTTTTATAGTGAAGATACAAATTAATTATATCATGAACTCAAGATTTAAACAAAAGACATGCTAGATCTAGAACACTCCAATAATTAATGGTCCTTTGCAACATGTACACTTGCATGAAGACCAGAGTTGTGTACCCAGGAGTATGATTACCCATTTTTCTGCATGTGTCTAAAACCATTTAAAAATCTGTGCCTGATCATTAGTGTCTCTGGTTTGTCCAGTGGTTGCAGTGTCATTCCTAGAGGACAAAGATCTGATCAAACCTTCATTGAACTCAGTAGAGGTTTTGCCATTGATTGAAGTAAGAGGAGTGCTTTCCTAAATGAACATAAAGGCTAAACTAATCTCTTCCCTCATAGGTCATTGTAGCAGGTCTGGCTTGGAGCATGCTAGTAGGACAGTGTGCTAAAAGCGTGCACTGTTTCATATTTCACTGTAGCAGTTCTGTGAATAAGTCAATGAGTTCAGTCTCTGGGGCATTCAATTTAATAGCTTTTAAGATAACTAAATTCACTTTATAAATGAATTTATATACGGAATTTGAATATTTTCAGCCCATCACCAATTGCTTTGTTCAACAAACTGTGGAAGGAAAGTTGTCCTTACTGCACTACAGCAGTGGACATATTATTTTTAAAAAAACAGCTGGGAACAATTTTTCTTCCTTCCTACCGGTGTCTCTAAGTTCACTAGACAGAATGTTTTAGAAACATGGGTAAAAGGGAAAAAAAAATCAGTGTTGGTGAATGCACTGAAATCCCCTTTAGGTCATGCTTGAGTAACTGGAGTCTGACCTTGGCAAGTATAGGAACAAAAACATGGTAGCAGGGTTAAAACTCAAGACCCAGTAGCACAACTGAGACACCTCTGATGTTTGGTGTTTTTATGATCCTCCAGTGTTTAACCAACAGTAATAACCTGCAGGATTCAAAGAGCAAAGCTCAACATTTTTATTTTAATTCAGTGATCTGTTCTCCTCTGCTCTGTCACTGTGGATTTTTACCAGACAGACCCTGCAGTGTTCTCTGTGCTTAGCACAAACATTGAGATTAATCTTCATTTTACTCTTGTACTTTTCTTGTGCTGCATTGCCATCTGGAAGCTTGAACCAAAGGCTCTAGAAGACCCTTTTGAGAAACTGGATATCTCGAGAAATGAGACCTCCTGAGCTTTTCTAAAAAAGCTCTAAACAGCAGGGCACATGTCTAAACATATATGGCCTGTCTTCTCAAGTCTTTGCAATACTTTCCTTTTCTAGGACTGGTATCTCTTAATACAGGTATGATAAGGAAAAAAAGAAAAACAGAAGAAAAATGCAGATGATAGTCAATGATTTAGGATAGTGAAGATGAGAAATGGCTCTAATAGGTTAATAAGCAACATGATGGCAGATGAAAATTGATGCTGATAGAGGCAAAATGACATAAAATTGGAAGAATAATTTCTTATTCTAGTGCACTTTATTTATATATAAAATAACTGACGAAAACAAAGATCTAACATTGGTGTTGGCTTTGGGCTGCAATATTTCAGTAGTCAAAAGTAACAGCAGGCACTAGATATTTAATTCCCGTTTGGTATTTGGAACTCCTATTTAATTGCATAATACAAAGAAAATCTGCATTATCACTGTCTCATATTCTAGGTGATAGGAAATCCTTTTAGTTATGGGATTGGGAGAAACAGAAACTTGTCAGATGAACATGAATGTGTGTACAGAAAATTATTTTACTAGAAAAAGCTGAGATTCTTTACATCTGAGGGAGTAGAACACTTTAATATCTCTGAGGTGCTATCAAGAGAATGTCACAGGAGAAGAAATCATATCCCTTGCCATTGATTGCCTGTAAAGTTCTATGTTTTTTTCTGTGACAGATGCAGTAGACTTGAGAGAAAGGAATGAAAAAAAAGGAAGAAAAATAGTCTCAAAGCAATTAGATACATTTCTAGGTTTGCAACAGAGTCAGCAGACTCTGAATACAAAAGGCCAAGATATCAATGAAATACAATCATCTGCATTAGCACTTAATGATGTTGCATATACTTCACTGACATACAACAGATCCAGGACCAAAAGAAGTACCCTTTCCTCCTTTACCTATTCTGCCTCTCATACCAAAAGTGGGCTTCTATCAAAAATGTTGCTGAATCAAGATAAGGAAATAAAGAAACTATTGGAAAAGTCTTAATGGGGCCTGAATCAAGAGATAACTATCTGATGCTCATCAAACCATTAGAAAAATATACTTTCTCAACCAGTTTTTTGATCTGTAAATTGAGTAATGACTCAGGGCTATTGTTGCCAAAAACTGTAATCAGTTGCAGAAGTGAACATTTTCTTCCAGATGATGAAGGTGATGGCTTCCTCTGGCTGTGTTCCTTTATTGACATAATAGGTTGATGGATTGTTTACAAAAGTACAGAAAAGGATCTGTGGAAGGTAAAGAAATGTAAAATTGTTTCTTTGAATCAATTTTCGTAAATGTTCTTTCTTTCATATGGTTCTGATCCAATACCTCCTTGTCCCCTTGAAAATAAATTTTTAAACTATCTCTACCTCTGTTGGGCTTTTACATATATCATCATCCAAAGGCATTCCTTACAGTAGTTCAATAGACACAGCTACTGGTGGTTTTTCCTGTTGTTCTCCAACAACCATATTGTGTTGATCCCATTTTCTTTTTACCTGGATTGGGCAGTGCACTACTGTTTCAAAGTACATGATCTTCCCATTTGATTGTCCATTTGTTTGCAGTCTAAGAGTTTTCCTTGAAGATTTGGAAGGAAGAGGTGAAGTCTTTGTGAAGGTTTCTGAGCCGGTGAAATTAAGTTCATTATGCGTTTGACTCGGGGGAAGCATGACCAGGATGAAAGCTTTCGTCACTGTATTTTGTTTCAATAGGGACATTCACAGCAGAATAAGTTGCTCCACAGTGGTCTCAGCTGTCTCTTTCCAACAGACATGGGTCTTAAGCATTGATTAGTTGGAATAGGTGAGTTCAGTAGT
Source organism: Phaethon lepturus (assembly GCF_000687285.1). Taxonomy (NCBI): domain Eukaryota; kingdom Metazoa; phylum Chordata; class Aves; order Phaethontiformes; family Phaethontidae; genus Phaethon; species Phaethon lepturus. Next base: position 41,192 of record NW_010523843.1, on the reverse strand, counting down.
TAGAATATTTCACAACTGGTTAATGTGTTTGGAATTTTTGGTAATTATTTATGACTTCAACTGCCCTATGCTTTACAGTTGTTCTTGATTAAAAATCACTAAGCCTGTAACCTTAGTGTGGGAAATCTACTGTTAATGCAAAAACAGTAGATAAGAATGATAGATTTTTGGTATCAAATAACCATTGAAAGAAACTTGGTTGTTTACCATGTCAGCAACGTTTCTGTCAAAAGTGTATTATTACATCAAACATAGGTGAAGTAGTCACCAAAAAAATACAGCTAGTTCTATGTTATTGTGAGGATTTCATCACTGCTTTTGTTACAAGTGTTGATGTGCACTCCCAATGCTTCTATTTGTGTCGTACTTTTGATGGTCTGTGATGGATGGAGGAGAATCTCATTAGTTAATAGAGTGAACAGATGTGCCTCACAATTTTAAGAGCAGGCAGTCATTTTAAGGTGTTTGCTTTTCAACACCACAAAGGGCACCTAATTCTTCAAAAGTTTTTAAGAAATTCTTAGTACTCCTGCTTAAGCACAGAGACCATACTGTAAATTGTTAGAGAATGTGCAAGGTGTACTATAATCTGTAATAGCTTCATATTTCTGTGAGCTCTACACTTCTTTTAGTGAGTAAAACTATTTTAAGGAATACAGTAAAAATACTAGCCTTAGAAATCTCAGCTCCCAATCAAATGCATGTTAAATGTATTTATGAAGTGCATGGAAACCATATGGCCTGCTTTTTCTCACAAAAATGACAAGCAAGGAATGTAATATTTTTTTTTAATACGTTAAAATTTCATGGCTCAACTGGCTTTTTGTATTGTCTCCCAACAAGCCTTCAGAAATCCATTTTTGTCCCTGCACCTCAAAGACCAATTGGCTGATAGACAGAGAGGCTTGTGAAAGCTCTGCTAAATTAATAGCAGAGAATGTGCCTGAGGACCATGCCTGGCTGCTCTTGAAATCCTTCTGAAGCCTGAATTATTTGTATTAAGATAGGCCAACACTCAGGACTCTATGAGTCAATTCTTTGTAACAGTTGCCAATATTTTTATACCTGAGAGAGCAGCTTCATTCTTTATTATTGCTCAGGAATCAATACTCCCATTGCCCTCACAAAATGCTATACAAGCATTATTGGCATTTCACTTGGCAGTGAAGGGTATCAACATCAATCTCACCAACTGCACACTTCGCTAACCTTGTTCCACTTCTCTAGCACAATTTTGTATTCAGTCTGCACTGTGCTCTCCTGCTTGATTTGAATGGGAATCCTTAGTGAAGCCCTGACACCTTCTGAGATGAGGAAATGGAAGGGCATCATTTAGCCACAGACGAAAACATTTTCCTTTGTGTTTGTGCATACATGTGTGTGGTGGGGGGTACATGGAAGCTCTCAATGTGACTAAAATGTGATTAAAAAAAAAAAAAAGACAAACAAGAAAAACCAGCTAACAGCATTGCTACTAATAGACCCTCTAAAAAGTGTCAAATCTATGTCCAAATAACAGCTTCTGTTCCAAAAAGCTACCATGGGGTACAGGGTGGTTCTTCAAGACTTATGAAATCCTTTTGAACTAACAGCTCCTAATTCACAAATAGTGGTACGTGTTGGAGATAAGTAATATATTGCCAAACAAATGAACAATGCTGTATACTAGAGCAAAAGAAGGGCTCTTTGGAACAGCAGCCACATTTTGCTCTAATTGTGTACAGCTGCACCAGTTTGATATGCTAGCTCAGTCACAAAGATTTGCATTCAACATGTAAATTCAGCTTTAAACATGCAATTTCTAGACGTAATCTAAAATGGGAATTGTTCAAAGCATCCTGCCTCCTGCAGAGCTTTGTGTCACTACAAAGTACAATGGAAGGCATAGTTTGTTCAAATAACACCAGAACCATGGCAGTTAGAGCACCGTTAATGAAATAATAAACCCTTCAGTGTATCTTCTTTAAAACAACAACAACATGCTCTTATTCCGCTTCCTTCTCACTTTTCGGTGTTGAATATGTGTATGTTTCCCTCTCTTTTATGATTATGGCTCAGCTTATCCTCAGGCAAGGATCTAATAAAAAAATACCGAAGTGAATTGTTTTTGTTCCAAAGCACAGGAAGATTATTTGGACAGTATAGATTTGTGTCTGTGTGGGTGGGTAGGTGTGGGGTCATGACACACTAAAGTTATGTGTTCATGTTAATAACATTCAGGAATTTTCAGATTGCATTTGATTTTGAGAGGCACAGCTACAAATTCCTTAGTGGGAGAGAAAAGTTTGGCTTGTCATGTGTTGCTTGCTATAGGTTCCTGATACCAGCAAGTGCCAAGGACACAAGACATGCCCAGTCCTGTTTTTCCATCTGGTCCCATCTGATTATACCTTGGAAATCTATGCAGCAGTAATTGAAAATATCTCTGATATGTATCAACTGAGTATTGATATTCCATATTTTACTGGAATCTAAGCTTGCTTATTTACTGAATTTTGATTTGACTTTGCTTTCGCTTACATTCAGGCATCTTTGGTGGCAAACAATCCTTCTTAACTACATAAGCCATTACAGTGCTCCAATAGGCAATTTCTCATTGTTTATGTGGAGGACAAACTGGATAAACTGAGGTCTGTGCTGCACCACTCCTAAGACAGTTGCTTTTAAAAAGTGAGCCAGGGATAAAAATTATCTCTGACAGGAATAATTCAGTAGAATGCAGAAAGAGGCATGAATAGCTGTCAGAGGCAGGAAAGTCTCTCTCATTATAATACTGTTCATTTAAACCACTAAGAAGTACTGCTGCTGTTCAAGTAAACAATAGGAGGATGGGGAAGGGAGAGGAACTGTAAGCATCTGTCAATATAACTCAAGCACAAAAACAATAAACAAGGGACAAAGAAAATATCAGTAGATTAAAATCTCTTGCGTAAATCTGGCAGACCACTGATTTTCCATGTGTTTGAATTGCATTATTATTATAATTATTAGCATTATTTAAATCCATGCTTGATATGAAAATAATATTTTTCACACATAAAGTAAATAAATATTAGACGTAGCAACATGGTGACAGCTACTGCTAACTTTCTCCATTTCTCTTAACAGCCTGTGTTTACTATAGTAGTGTCTTGTATGTTTTGGAGGTAGATTCTATCATTACTCTCAAACTGTTCACATCTAAATCTGATACATCTGATAAAGTAAATGTTATACAAGGCATAATTTCTTTTTTTTTTTTTTTTAATATATAGAAACTTGATCTAGCTTTCAATCTCACCCTAAGATCTTTTTCTCCCTCCTCTATAGCTCAGGCACATGTAATGTTCATTCAGATCAACTGTGGGTGTGGTCAAGCAAATGACTCATCCCCTCAAAGGAAGCCACAGGTGCCCCACACATCGCACTGTTGGCTTCTGGGACTCAAGGCGCTGTTGTACTTTTGGCATATTTGTACGGTGGCTCTAAAACAGCAGTCTTGACATAACCCCACAAATATCTCTCATACCTATTTCCTGGCAACATGGGGAGCCATGACATTGCTCTTCATGCTTCATTGCATGAGACTTTCGATACTAGTACTAGTCTTGCACATAGGCAGAATCCTGTTTTACATAGTAAAAAAAGCTTCCATCTCTGAACTACTTCGTGACAAAGTGAGGCGCTTTAGTTCTGCAAGATTCCAGCCCACAATTTGCAAAGAATAAAGCAATGTACACATTTACCAGCAGCAACGGTGAGCACAACATTGCCACTGCAAATCTAAACCAAAGCAGAAGCTTTAAGACGGATGCTTATGTGCATATTTAGGTTTGTAAAAATATGGTCAAATTTGGAAAAGCATCAAGATGCTCTTACATAGCTTGTTAGAAGTTGTTGGGGGTACAAAACTGATGAAAACTGGGACATCTATTTAGGCATGAGATTTTAAAATTCATGGCTTGGGACTCTAAGGAAGAAATTTGTAAACTGGACCATTTTCATGCAAAAAGAAAAGGTTGAGAAGAATACTACCTTCTTGTCATCTTTCATGGGGCCACTGTTGAATGAATTGCTTATTTTCTGGTACCTTATGCCTGTACATATCTGGTACATTATTTTGGTAGTACTGTAATTTCTTGAATAGGAAAAAAACCCTCTTATTGCCAAAGTGATTATGTTGGGTCAGCTTCAGCAATTGGTTACAGCTGCAGTCTATTCTCTTCTCAAACTGTAGTTCACATTCTAATTGATTTCAGAAATTTTCTAGTTAGTAATCAGAATAAATGTTCTTATAAAATGCTGATATAAGCTTTCTTATGTGATAGTATTCCTTATGACTAAACATAATAATATCAAAACTGAGAAGAAGAAAAAACTCCCCTGTTTCTTGTGAAGGAGACATCTCGTCCCTGGTCTAACAGCCAAGGTGCATTAGGATGAGGCATTAGGACACTCACTTTTCTCTCTCTGACCTCTCAGTCTCTATGCAGCAGGTACTGTTGGATTTAGATACTATTATTTCACTGTGATGATTAAGACAGTAGTTACAGATATTGCTGCAAACTGTCCACAACACTGCTTGAGAGAAGAGACACCGCCCGACAGACGGGTGCATGGTGAAATATCTGCTGCTGTAAGATGTTTTCCCCTGTTGAATATGCATCATTTTTCATAAGGACAAGTCCATTCACCGCAGGGAAATTTCCACCCTTTTATAAGCGAGGACTAGATGTGGATCTTTATAATTGTGGACCCTGCCAGCCATACCTTCATGGCAGTTCAAAGCCACAATGGATCATAGATCATCCTCTGGTAATGCAACATATGAAGGGATTTTCTGGCTCTCTTATTTTCTTTTACTTGTGATGGGAATGTGTAATTTGGTGCAGAAGAGCTCACCAAATGGTGGTCTGACTGCTGTGAGACCTATTTGTCACAAGATGATGACTTCTCTTTGGGCAGTAGCACTTCAATTTCTAGTACAATTCTCCAGACAAGAGCAGAAATTGTATTTGTTGTTCATTCCTTTTTTTTTTTTTAGGCTTGTTACCCAGCTGCTTTGTAGCGAGCACTTTTCATCCTACTGATCCTGGTAGCCTCCTAGATCCTGAACACTTGGCATCCCTGAATTAGGTTCTTCTGAGATCTGCAGCCACTCACTTGCATCACTGCATGGGCCTTATTTGAACCTGATCTCTCAGGCTGATAGAAAAACAGCTGCTCTGGACACAGATGCTTCAGTACCAAAAGCTGAGGAGGGAAGGTGTGTTGGTAAAACTAATTTCTATTTTTCTATACGAGGCAGTGTAATTACTGAGTTAAAATTACAACCCAGAGCATGTTGTAGCTATCAATACAAGCTAGGGAAAGTTTGGATATGTAGTAATTTGGAAAGTTAAAAATTTATATATATACATACATGTATAAATCTAGGATGGTAAGTTATAAAGCTTTATATTTAGATTGCTTTAAGAAAAAAGAAGATGCAAGGTAATAATTTTTGTTTTGGTTTGTTTATTCTTTCTCTAAACTTTGTTTTCCTCAGCTGTATATGTTTCTCCTAGTTTAGTATACTCTCTCTGATCCTTGGAGACCTCTCTGTGTGCCTGGTCATGTCCTTTCCTGATATTGCAACTGCAGTTATTTTTTATTCCTGAGGCTGTTTCAATAATTCCTGTTCCAACTCCATGTGCCCACTGTGACCCTTTTCCTCAGTTGCCCATCTTACACATCTCCTTGATCTTTCTCTCCATCTTCTCTGTTAAACTCCAAGCCTCCTGGTTTTCACCTTGGTTTCCATATCATCCTTGGTTTTGTCCTTGATCAGTCGCTGTCCGTAAGTCCTGTACTGTGTGTTGGTGTTCCTCCTTTGCAGCAGGTTAATGCTTTTGAGGATGCATGCTCCTATGCTGGCCCCTGAGCTGCCTCTCAGTGCCCTGAGCACATATCTCCACCCTTGCTACTGCTGCAGCAGGATCTAAAGTTAGCAGCAAATCGCTGTGATATACAGGGTAAATTTGAAGTATAAAGACAAAATAATTATAGAGATATAAATTATACTGGGGTAACCATGCTTTTTTGTTCTGTGAAAGATCTAATCACTCTCTTGAATTTGCAAACTTTTTATAAAAACTTTTATTTATAGTTTCATGGTATATGACATTTAAGGGGAAACTTGAAACAAAGGGTGTTTTGGTGTGCAGTTTTTTTCTGCTAGCATAGTTACCTTGTGATATTTTTGAAGGATTTACCCAGGTCATCCACTGTTAAAATAACAGCTTTTTCTTATTCACAGCCTCCCCAAAACCCTTCTTTCACACTAATACAACAGAACTTCTTCAGTAACAACTTTAACTTGCAACTCTGAGTAAGGTGAATCATATAAACAAGATTCAGCTGAAACAAGACATGAAGACATGGGGGAGTGGGATTTGCTTCACCAAAAGAAAAAAAATGCACTAGCAATAGTAATTTTTTAAAACCTGAACTTACAAAAATGTGATAGAATGTTGCATGACCTCCAGCTGGAATGGGATGCAGTTTCACAGGTACAAGGCCTTCAAAATGGGTGGAATTTTAGAACCAGTTGTCTGGGTTGAACTAAGCAACCTCTATTACCAGGCAAACGTAAATTGTTAACCACAGCCCAATTAGCCAGCTCTCATTCCTCACACAAATCAGTCTCTTTTTCTACAAAATGGGGCAGAAGCATGAAAAAATGTGAATCTCTTTACAGTTCTACGTAAGTGTCAGTCATGTAGATATTGCAGTGGTTTGGGCAATGAAGCCACACAACTGCAAGGATAAAACAATTCCCTTCAGGTTATAGCACCATGTTTTCTTATTTACACTTTCTAGTCCCACAGTTGTAAAAAGAAAATAATTAATAGATTCTTTTATTGGTGACAACAAATCAAATTTGGTGTCCCTCATACAAAGAGTGTGTTTTATTAGAGGATTTAAAAAAGAAAATTAGTCCATAAAGCTCATAAATTATAGTTAGAAGATATTTACCAAAATACTGAAAAAGATCTCTTAAGAGCAAGAGCAAGAAAAATGAAAATAAGAAGTGATTAAAAATTGTCTTTTGAAAAATGTCTGGCTTTTGAATAAATCAGATATTATTTTAGTATGTTTAGTCATTAATAATGTATCTCTGCTCTGGTTTCTTGAAGGAGGGAAAAAAGAGTTTTTCTCTGTAATCAAGTTGTCTTTCTCTCTTGGTTTCTTAGGAAATTACTGTTTTGTGCCTTAAAGAAAAATCAAGTGCAAAGTGGGAAAAGAGGACCTAACCACCTTTTGAACAACGTGTCTGTTGACAGAGTGTGTTTACAGAAAGAAATATGTTCACGAAAGGGTTCCTTCTGCTTCCAGGTGATATTTTGAGTTGTGTGGCGCTGTTTAAGCTGATCATGGTGGCATGACATGCGAGAAAGGGGAGAGAAACAGAGATGACTCCTAACGTGTTTTGCAGCTAGCTCACTGCTCATCTTGGAATGATTTTATGCTCAAGTCATTCAACAAGCATGATGAGGATGATAATCAGCCTTTGTTTTTAGATTCCTTTTAGCTTTATTGTAGAATAATTTAATTAAAATACATTTTTATTGTCATTTTACTGTCTCTGCCTCCTCTTGTTACTGCTTTAATTTCCTGAAAGGGAGATGTATGACATCCTGTGGGCATCAATGGTAGCTTTCAATCGTCAGTTCGTGTTCTTTGAAATAATTTTCATTTCATGGAAAGGACTTATTGTGAGGAAATAGAAGTGATTATCTGATGTAGAGCTGGGGGGAAGAATCCTTTCTCTTAAAGCACTCTGTTTTTGTGCTGTGGGAGTGAAATGGAAAAATCATGAACATGTTTTATGGAATGGTTTCTTTAGGAAGGAAGGTTGGTCCCAGGTGAACGGTGGGAGACTGGGCCTTGGTAGATCTTACTCAATCCCCAGCCTGTCATATGTAGGATTTGCCAAGGCAGTTGTGCCAAGGTAGCTCTATGAATTTCTCCCTAATATTTTTTCTCCCTGGAAACATTCAAGGTCAAGGTGGATGAGCCTCTGAGCAACATGATCTAGTTGAAGATGTCCCTGCTCATTTAAGTGGGGTTGGACTAGATGACCTTTAAAGGTCCCTTCCAACCCAAATTATTCTATGATTCCATAATTTTGTGCCCTGATTGTTTAAACTCTAAGTTCTTCCAAGCATTTCCCAGAACTGCCAAACTAATTCTGCTGTAATTTACTGGGCTACTAATTTGGACAGGAATTTATTAGTTTGTTGACATCTGGCAGCTGTGGCAAATGCCTGTGATGCACAGGTATGCACCAAAGGCACAGTAAATCAACATGACATACACTGGATCTTCATGGCTTAGACCTAGCAATGCTGGTGGGTCTGCTTCATGCTATTTTCAAGTATAGCATTCATGTTTCTTTATGGCCCAGCCTCTCTTAGAGGGTCTATGTATTTCATTCATAAAATAATTATCTTTTTTCCCACCAAACCTGTCCTGTGTGTGCTGCTCTGCCAATTGCCCTGAGAATGGTGCTGCCACTCCCTTACATCTTTTGATGGACAAGGATGCTGGTAAACACAAAGGAGTCACTAAGAAAATGGAGGTTTACATAGGTTCAGGCTTGTTAATCACAGTAGCCAAAACCAAATTTTGCAAAACTGGTGGGAAAACCAATACCCTGTAGCTTCATTGTTGTAAGGAGCAGCTTCCAACTCAGTGTTCATTTCGTGCTGTGTCACCAGATTCCTTGCAGGGAGAGCAGTTTCACACACAGCTCACAGTCAGTGTGGCAGCTCAGCTGATGGGGACTAAATAAACTAAGAGTGTGCCTAATTCACCACAAACATGTCTGGGTATATTAGTGAAAGCTGCAATGAGTATATTCCTACCTGGATAAGCTTATCCTTCAATAGAAATTAATAAGTTTACTTATTAATAAAGTTTCAGTTGGAGGCTTTTTAGATAGACTTGCTTAAGCATCAATGCAAGTTTATGTGCAGCAGTTTTTGTATTTCTTGTAATTGTTGATTTTTAATGGTGCAGAAAATGAGTAAAAGTAGGCATACAGAAGATAAATGCCTGGCCATTTGACACACAGCCATTCAAAAAAAATTTTTTAATCATATCTGCCATCCTTAAATGTGGAGTTTCTTAAACATATAAATAAGACTGTCAGAAGATCTAATCACACTCTTCCTGCCAGCTGATTATAGACAACTAGTTTGTTTAGGGTTTTTTTCATAGTGTTATTTCTTTTTTTTCTTGACACAAGTACTTAGTTTTTTGAAATACCTTCAAACTTTTTAAAAGTATGGGGGGATGAATACCTCAAGAAGATGTTATGTCTCAGGACTTCCACATGAAGGAGTTTGATTCTGGTTTTAATTTTATGTGATTTTTATGTTTTTTTTTTTTTTAAATGAGATGTGAACATTGGCAAAATCATGGATAAACTGTTTTCTTGATACCAAGAAACTTTGTTGACTTGGTTGTGTGATGTTCATGGTCTTAAGAATTTTTATTTATTTTTAAAACTTAAATTAATTATATATTTGGATAAAA
>NW_010523843.1:22500-31585 GCF_000687285.1 Phaethon lepturus | reverse complement strand
CTGAACATCTGTAGGTCCATCCTGTGACATTTACTGAGGATCCGTATTTGCTATTTTTGAAAAGTCAGATAATTAATGTTTAAGGCTCTGTAATAATGATTTTGAAAACAAAAAAGTAAATACTTAGTGTGCATTTTGCTGTGTTCTTTTACAAGACTAGAGGTGGAAAAGTAGAAAGGGCTTTTCATAGTGGTCTGCAGTGGTATCTGACACAGGATTAGTTAGACTGATAGGAACTTTTACATAATGTGTTTGTATTTGACTGAAGGCAAGGTTACTGAATTGCTTCCAGCCTGCTGGTGTTACAATCCCACTGCTGAAGAACAGCAGCCACAGTCCCAGAGAAGTGGTGTTGATCATGTGGGTGAATGACGGGCAACAGGAGTGTAAAAATCACTGACCTTTTTGACATTTAATTATTACAAGGTGTTAACATGTAAGTGACATATTCAGCTATTACAAGTACTATTAAATGTGTATGTGGACTCCCAGTGAATGATTATGGTAGTGTAATGATCTAGTTACCACTTTTCTTTCAATAATGCAATGGTGTCATGGAGCAGGGTGAGTCCACCTGTGCCTCTTGACATAGTAGATGAAATACTGTGCTACTGGCAACATTGCCATCACAGCAACATTGCTTATGTCCAGAGACATAAAAACTGGTCTTTTTAATAATTCAGTTATATATTAAAAATTGTATACAAATTGCAATGAGACTATAGATAAATGTGATAACCTTTAAACATCTTGGTTTTTTTGGTGAAAGTAGGTAAAGAACAGCAATTTGAGATCCTTAATGTATGAAAAAAGACTTGAGGACAAACAGTTTCTTGATCATCTTAAAAAACTACTCCTGTGCCCTGGACCATCACTGGCAACTTCTAAAATAAAATTCCAAAGTGGCTTTGATTTGTAAGGAGCAGAGGAGAAGGCACACACATTGTTTAGAAACATATCCCAAGCAAGGATATTTCCAGTGCATGAGGAAACCCAGGCATAAGTCTGCAGCTGAGAGTGTTAAGAAAGAAGAAATGTCATGCCACGTGCTTTTAATAGTTTCTATTTCTGGACAAAGAAACAGATCTGTGGGTAGAAACTGCAAAAAAGGTGCAACGAAAGGTGGAAGCAAAGGCTAGGGCTGCTCCAGCTTTTTGTTAACCATACTAGTGTGCAAAAGAAATGACTCGCTTTTGCAATCATTACTATTATTTTAGTGGAATATTTGCCTTGATTTTCTTCTGGTATATTTATTACTTGCAAGAATTTTGTTGTCTTGATTTGTAATTTGAACACTTGTTCATGCCATATGTTTTGTTGTCTTAGTCACATGATTTCCTTTATTGAGGTCTTCCAACACTCTGAAAGCAAGAAAATAATAAATAAACTTTTATTAGTAAAGATGATCAGATGAGATATTACTTGTGATCCAGCTCATGGAAAATTCTGAAGTACCACAAGCATTTCCTCCAATATGTGAGGATTGTCCGAAGACTCACAAATAACAAATACTGTCATCAGTTGAAGTAGTTCTTTTAATTCTGAACCCCTCCAGTTGTCACAAAACCCAAGTGTCTGTTGCCCACTGTTTTTTGTAGTGGCTGCGTTACTGATTTTTGCTGAACAGGTATTTTCCCCACTTAACTGCTTGACACAGACACTGCTGGTTTGCATGAATGGTATAGGTATTGGTCTAGGTTATTGAGAATCTAAACCAGAGCTTAAGAGTTGTTGTTGGGTTTTTCTTCATTAACACCATTCTGTTTGATTCAAAAGCCCTGTGCTAGTTTGCAGCTCCTTGCCCTCGATATCACAGACTTGGGGTTTGAAGGTAGGGAGGACAAAATTGTAATTAAAATCACCTCAGTTGACTTTTGCTACTTCCAGGTGTGATTTGTGTCGCTTTAGGATCGGATACTGAAAATGTGAGACATTGACTTGAGTTGTGGCTGCTTTTGGCTCTCTAGGAAATTTTGCCTTGAATGGTTTGTTGCTTCTGGACAGGCTGGAGGTTTTTGCTTGCTTTTTTCCTGTATTCTGAATTTTGTTTATGCAAGATGTGATGGGAAGGGAAGGGCAAGTTTATTTGTCCCTGAGGGGGGCTTTCTCTCTTAGATTCAGGTGTTGCTTTTGCTGCCTAGTTTTTTCCCCTTTTTTTGTTTGTAATTTTTTTCTCTGCTTGTGTATAACACTATGTTGTTTTTCCTGCTGTGCCCATTTGCACATTGAATGCAGTCCTTAAGAGCTGATGGTTTAGCCGCAACTGTCTTTGCTGCCCGCTTTCCACATGGTGGCACAATGGAGCAACCATTTCTGGGAGGCAAAGGCGGTATATGCAGGTGACAGTGATTTCTTCATTTTGGAACTCATGCAGTAGTATATAAAAAAATGTGAAACTTCTCCTTCATTCTCTTTCCTTTTCTTTTTCCCGTGGTTAAATTTCCCCTGATTTTTTTTTGTTTTATTTCCTAAATTCTTTTAGGAATAACGCTTAGGTCCACAATCTCAAAGTATTTAATGTTGCTCTTTGAGATGTCCTGGATGTCAAGCTGAAGTTTAGATGATGGAATTATTTAAGCTTCTGGGATATTTAAGCTTCTTGCATCAGTGGAAGGTCACTCCACTTCACCTGCATTCCCTAGTGTGACCCATGAGCAGGAGCCAATCTTCTCAGGAATCTTCCTCTAATTTGGTCATTTGTCTCAAAGATCTTTTTGAATATACTTCTCCCTTTTTTTTTTTGTCTGTGTGTGTCTAAGCCTCTGTACTGTTGGCATCATGACCATAATATTGAGAGGAACCATTTTTGTGTTGGGAAAATTAAATTTCATAGACAATATGTTAGTTCTAACTATGCTAAATACTTCATGGAAGCTGCAAAAGAGAGGTGGTTTCATTAGGGAGGTTATAAACATGATGGGCATGACACAGCAAGTTAGGTCTATGATGATTATTTACTACACTAACATAAGCCTGTGTGTGTTTTCCTAAAGCAGAGTCCTTTTTTGTAAGGAATGTATCATCAGGAATTCAATGAGAAAAAGATGTAGAAACCTGATAAAGAGGAGCTGGGAAAAGCAGGTCAACAACTCTGTGACAGATATTTAAAACTGTGTTTATATAATTTCTACATCATTTTCTCTCATCTTTTGTAAACTAGGTACCTATAATAGAGGTCTGAGAGCATTTCTGAAAATTGGAGGCATGTAGATGACTAAAGTTTGCACACTGATACAGGTTATTAGAGTAGCTAGGTTTATTGGCGTGGGTGATTTAGAGAAATGTGCAGCTGAAAGAGGTGAATTCAGAGATGAATGCTAATACTAAAAAATTCAGTAAGCTTTTTCTTCTGGCTGAATAGGAAGAGTGCTCTGCCCACCTCTACCACCTTCCCTGGGTTAAATGGTAAAAATCTGGAGAGTATGTGTGTGGTCCTGGGGTCCAGGGCACTGTAAAAAGGAGAAATGTTTAATGCAGTTTCTGCTAGCCTGTGTTAATTAACCCAAGATAAGTCCTTGTTTCATGTTCCTGTCATGCACTTCATTCAGGTAAACTGTAGACACAGGTGCTGAGGTTGTTCTGCTTGCTCTCACTCCAGGGCTTTCTCATGAAGAGACTGTACAATTAGTGTAAACTGGGGATTACACTGTCATGTGAACAGATGGACAGAAGGCATTGCCCCAGTCAGACTGATATAATATTTATAAGATGCCACTGAAATGATTTGTGATGAATACATAATACTAGAGCTGCCAAGCATGTTAGCCAGAAAAACCAGTGCTTTACTTCAAATGTGTGTGGCTCCAAGTCTGTCTCTGCTTCTCAGCTCCCTTCATAAGGTCATAATAACTTGCTTGTCTGCTGACACTAATCATCATAATCTCTAAGTGGTATTGATCTTTTAGCGTCTGCCAGTCATTTTATATGGCATATACTGTCACCACAAAGCCTTCTGTTAGAAAGCTTTACCTGAAAATAAGCCTATTAGCAGTTGTTTTTAAATTTGGTCAAAGTCTAGTTCCCGTTTCCTAAACATAGTCTTCCATATAATGTATGATTATTACCATCAAGTAATGGTAATAATTATTACCATCAAGTAATTCAGCAACCTGAATACATACCTGGGGGAAGGGAAAAAGAAAGTGTGAATGAAAAAGGAATGCTGTGTATTCTTTTCTTCACTGTGTGATTTTTTTTTTGTTTTGTTCTGATTCTATAACAGTCTTCAGAAAGGGAAAATGTACTGTCAAATGGAAGCTGCAGGGAAAAAAATATCAAGCTTAAAGTGCTTCTATGTCTCATAAAGGTGAAAATCTTCCCATTTTTACCCCATAGACCATGAGCTTCAGAAGAGGAAGATAAATCACTGCAGAGTAAATTTCCCCTAATTCACACATATTTTTTTAGTCCTTGAGTATGGACTAAAAATACCAAGGTATTTGGTACCTCAGGTCAGAAATTTGGTAGTGAATTACCCCATTGATGTGTTTGCACACCACGAGCATATTTTGCAGATTTCTAGTTACCTTTACCAAGCGTAAAATGAAACTAATTCTTTTTGATGTATGTTTTTACATTTTTACATACAGCTTTTACATTGCTAAAGTGCTATTGACTTGTTTTTAATTTATGGTGGTGAATGATAGAATTCCATCATGATTGTTTTCTATCATGATGCCTTTCCACAAAAACATAAGAAATAGGCTAGATCACATGAACAAGACTAGATTTGTGATTCAGGTGATCAGAGTTAGTCAACTAAGTTATGAGATTTTTAACTTTCAGGTCTAATGGGCAGCCCCAAGAAATTTTGAGTATTCCCACAAAGTTGTTTGTTGAAGTTATAACAGCTGTTGTTATTTGCAGTAAATTATTTTGTTGTTCTTGTCACTGTAATGTAAAAACCAATTTTTTCAGTATCACCTACTTCTTGCTTTCTATAGGGTGGCTTTCTTAATCTCAATTTTTCTCTCCTCCTGCCCTGACTGTCTATAATCTATATGATGGTTTAAATTATTGGAACCTGAGTTTTCTGGATGTGCTTGTAATTACTGATTGAGGTTTTCAAAGTTATTAAGGATAAATGGGTGAATGATTTCCAGAAAAATTAATGAGAGTTTGTGACTAAATGTCTAGCTTGTGATTTCTTGGCAGGTAATATAATTATTATTTTATATTTCATGCAAGATAGATACATTAGCACTTAATAATTTATTATGGAATTGTTACATTTTGGATACCATTGACTTTCAGAAGCTCTAGATTTTTAATTTTGTGACCTTATGCTCTTCCACCAACAGCGAAAGCCAAAAGCAACCTATGCCAAAACTTAAATTTGTGTGGAATTTAAACATGAGCCAAATTTTGCCCATCAGTCTGTGCATGGAAATCTTCTTTAAATAACATTAGAAACACTCCGCCTAATCTGCTAAATAAACTCTTATGAAGGAACTAATTCTGTTATATTATCAATGAAAATGAATGTCAAGTAGTAACATTGTCAAAGCCATAGAGAGAGTCCATATCAAATCTAGATTTCATTTGAAACCTCCCAGTTATAACACATTTGTCAGAAAATCAGGAACAAACCTTGTTCCAGAGCAAAGATTCACACCAGTTTGTCTCCAGGAGACATTGGGAGCCTCTGAAAGACACAAGCTACATATCTAGCATGGGATTCAGTTGACGGCTCATCCATCCTCTGTTCATTTGCTGGGAAAACCCACCAGAGCACTCCAGTAGAAAGCCCAAGACATGGTTGACCGTTAGGCAGTGTGCACTGTCCGGAAACTAGGATTCACCTGTGAAGTCTGGAGAGTACGGCTGTAATAGCACAAATGTGCTATAGGGTCCTGTTTCTGTGCTCAGATCACCAGGTCAGTTGCTGTGTTATTGAATATTTCCATCTATGGTGATAGGTGGTCATCTTGATTCATTACTTGTTTTTTTGTGAGGCTTGCAGCAGCGGGATTGTATAGCTCATATCTAAAAGCAGAGTGATCACAGTAAGATCCATATTCTGGTTACGGAAATGTGTGAACTAATATTTTTTTAATATTGCAGTATAGCAGGGGGAAATGTGGTGAAAAATAATCACATTCGACCTGAGTAGAAAGTAGAAGGGAAAATGCATAGGTTCTGTGGGTATCTTGGGAAGACATAGATTGGGAAAGTAAAATGCTGCTTTATGTTACTCCTTTTTCTTCATGGTTATGACATCTTGAATATGAACCACTTCTTTAAAACTTTGGAGTTAACCACTCCTAAGCTCCCAAAATATTTCCTGTTTTAGATTTAGCTCAGGAGCTGTGTTTAGCTAAATCCTGTATTTTTCTCTTTATTAGTTTCCATGTCAGGGCTCAAAGTAGTTAACACATTGTGATTATTACAGATCAGCCTCCAAGGCCATTAAAAGCTCACCGACATCAATATAAGAACAAACTAGAAGGAGGAGCTGCTTCTTTAATTTGGAAACATGCAGTTTTCCTGAATCAAATTCCCAAGTTTCTCTCAGGCTGTTCCAGTGCCTTCCTGGGTGGGCTACTGTGTCTGCACATGTGCGTGTATGCAAGGGAAAGGCAAAGAGGCGTAGGAGGCCCTGAGATGGAAATCTAATAAATGAAAAGGTCTTACATGATCTAAGATACCAGACCCATTTGCAAGGCCTGGCGAGCTGACTTCATTACTGGCTGCCTCAGGTTATCTGGGTAGACAGTGACAGATCATTTTGTAGGGCCTGAAGGGAGCCAGATCAGTCTGCCTAGAAAAACAAATAAATCCAGGCCTGAGACAGAGGTTAAAAAAGATTTACAGGGCTCACTGGTGCATGTGGCCCTCTCAGAGAGGATTTTGGCTGCTGGCCCTGCATGGCTACCCTGTTTCACATTTGCTGCAATCTGCAAAGCGGGTGAATTACTTTCTTCTGATTGCAGGAAGTTTTCTTTTTTTTTTTAAACAACATCTGCACAGTAAACAGGCAACAAACCACATGTACAGAGACAAAGGAGAGACGGAAAGGGTATTTTACAGAAAGATCACATAAAAGAAAGCATAAATCTTTTGATGTCTGACCTTTTAGTCATACATTTCCAGGGGCAGATTGAATAAGGCAAAACTCATCAAATTGTTGAAAGAATTATGTCTTCCATTCTGCATAAAAACAGAAGGTGACTGCTTTTCTAAGTAAGACAGGGAAGAAAAAAAGCAGAACCATTATTTTTTTAAAAACAAATATTAGAAATCTACTTGATATATTATAAATTAAAATGTATATTTTGTTTATTGAAAAAGCTTTTACTTTAGCTTTAAGCAAATCAATTTAAAGCTTATCTGATAATACAAGTTAGAATAGTGAAAAAACTCAAATGAAAGGTCTAACTATGGTTGTTCTCCTTCATCCTGTGTGAGATCCAGAAAAAAATTAATAAAACAGACATTAGTGATAGAACATGTAGAATGATGTGGTAGGCTTCTCTGCTGACAAGTTTAGCTCTTTTGCTGGTGATTTCTTTCTTACCTGTTATTGTACCAGGTTTGTGTGGCAAGGTTTTTGTAGCAGGGGAGCTACAGGGGTGGCTTTCATGAGAAGCTGCTAGACGCTAGCAAGAACCTAGAAGCTAGAAGTTTCCCCTATGTCCAATAAAGCCAATGCCAGCTGTCTTGAAGATGGACCCACTTGTGGCCAAGGCCAAGTCAATAACCAAGAGTGGTAGTACCTCTGGGATAACATATTTAAGAAGGGGAAAAAAACCTGGCACGCAGCAATTGCAGCTGGGGAGAGGAGTTAGAATGTGTGAGAGAAACAGCTCTGCAGACACCCAGGTCAGTGAAGAAGGAAAGGGAAAAGGTGCTGCAGGCACCGGAGCAGAGATTCCCCTGCAGCCTGTGGTGAAGACCATGGTGAGTCAGGTCTCTGCAGCCCACAGAGGTTAATGGTGGAGCAGATATCTACCTGGGGCCTCCGGAGGGCTCCGCGTCAGAGAAGGTGGATGCTTGAAGAAGGCTGTGACCCTGAGGGAGGCCTGCACTGGAGCAGGCTCCTGGCAGGAGCTGTGGACCAGTGTAGAGAGAAGCCCAGGCTGGAGCCGGTTTGCTGGCAGGACTTGTGACCCTCTTGGGGATCCAGGCTGGAGCCGTCTGTTCCTGAAGGACGGCACCCTGTGGAAGGGACCCAGGCTGGAGCAGTTCTGGAAGAACTGTAGCCTGTGCGAAGGACTCATATTAGAGAAGTTTATGGAGGACTGTCTCCTGTGGGACGGACCCCACGCTGGAGCAGGGGAAGAGTGTGAGGAGTCCTCCCCCTGAGAAAGAATGAGTGGCAGAAACAATGTGTGATGAACTGGTCACGAGTCCCATTCCCCATCCCCATGTGCCACTGAGGGGGAGAAGGTAGAATAAATTGGGAGTGAAGTTGAATCTGGAAAGAAAGGAGGGGTGGGGGGAAGGTGTTTTAAGATTTGGTTTTAGTTCTCATTACCCTAGTTTGATTTCATTGGCCATAAATTAAATTAATTTTTCCCCAACTTGAGTTTGTTTTGCCTGTGATGGTAATTGCTGAACGACCTCTCCCTGTCCTTATCTTAACCCACAAGCTTTTCCTTATATTTTCTCTCTTTCTCTGTCCAGAGTGATAAAGTGGCTTTGGTGGGCACCTGGCTTCCAGCAAGTGTCAACCCACAACAGCTACCTTGACATAATTCATAAACGTTTGAGAAACACAGTCTGCATTTAACTTCCATACTCAGTGGTATTAGTGACCCACTCAGTAATCAATAGAAACTTAGTGGCCATCATCCCTCATGATGTTACAATGAACACAACTACAGGAAAACGTGGAGAAATTCCAAGAAAAAAATAACAAATATGATGGTACTGCATGTTAGAGGCAATATCCATGCTCTCTTTCTTAATTTGTAGAATGGTTGCTGACACAGGTGATGTTTTATTCTCAAAAATGGGGAAGTATGTTCTAGAGATGCATGTAGTGCTGTTTCTCAAGTATAATTGCCTTTTGATCTTAGATAACAAATATGTTCAACTGAGAGCCCCTGTTTCACTTTTCTCTGTTACTGAATAATCTTTCTCT
>NW_010523843.1:0-17500 GCF_000687285.1 Phaethon lepturus | reverse complement strand
AAATTTTCTAGTAAAACCAGAAGGTGCCTTCAGCAATTAGTTGATGCTAAGGAAGATCATGATTTTTTGAACAGTGTGACTTTTCTAATTTTGTATGCAAGCCTTAGTTACGGATGGTGCTGAAAGTTTATTAACTTTATTGCGTAAGAAGATAAAGTTAGGAAGCTCAATTTACTCTTGTGTTACCATTTAGGTAGTCAGGTGTTGTGTTATCAGGCACATATGCAGGAGAAAATTGGTATTCAGAGAACATTTCAAAAAATTAAACGAGAGAAACTCTGGAGAAAAGCATACAAAAAGAGCTTTGAATGAGAAACCATTCTCATATGAAAATAGTCACTGTCTTGGAAAGGGAAAAAAAAACATTTTATGCTTTTTATATGTTATGGTCTTGAGTGTGAGAAAAGGAGAAAGAGAAAACTAGAGAAGCGCAGGGGTAAAACAGAGGCTCCAAGCAGGCAGAGAAAGGGAGATCTGGATTTATGTTTGGATGACACCAAGCTGAGTAGTGCAGTTGACACACCTGAGGGACGGAAGAAATTTTAGCTGGGCCTGTTGTGATAGGACAAGGAGTAATGGTCTTAAACTAAAAATAAGGTTGATTTAGACCAGATATGAGGAAGAAATTTTTCACAATGAAGGTGGTAAAACACTGGCACAGGTTGCCCAGAGAGGTGGTAGATGCCCCATCCCCGGAAACATTCCAGCTCAGGCTGGATGGGGCTCTCAGCAACATGATGTAGTTGAAGATGTCCCTGCTCATTGCAGGGGGGTTGGTCTAGATGACCTTAAAAGATCCTTTCCAACCCAAAGATTCTATGATTCTGTGATTCTATGATTTGAGGTTTTGATTTGAGGATAAAGAGAAGAAGGAAAAAATGAGATGGAGGGGAAGCTATAGGTAGAAGTCTCAAGCTTTTGAAAGAAAAATCATGGAAGAGGGATCTTATATCAAGAAATAATGTTGTGAGGACCTTGCTTCTTAGAGCAATGTCCAAACCCTTTGTTTGGAATATGGTGGATAAATGTTATCTCTGAGGAAGTGGGAAGAAACCTGGCCTAATAAGTGAACTGAATTACAGAAAACAACAGTACATCACAGGATCTGAAGTAACACTTAGTACATTGGGCGTGATGTGCTGGGTGGAGGAGGCACCCTTTTTGTACTTGCTATTACTAATAACAGTATAGTCAATTACAGCTTTTTTTGTTGATGTCTTCCAAGGTGAATTCTCAAATGAGGTTGTTAATTTTGCCTTGTAAGCACAGCAAGTAATTGTCTTGAATAATGGGTAAAGACAATTATCGTTCTTATTCCACTCCCCCATCTCCTCTGAGATATCCCTCCCTTCAGCTGTGGTGTAGCCTCACAAACAGTTGAAGCAGTAATTAGCATGCTTGAGTGCTCAGGAATGTTCTGAAGGACAACAGAAATTTTATAAAGCAGATGTTTTTCTGATGTCATAGAAATATTCTTGGTGACAGATCCACCAGGAAAACAAATGCCCCTTCACATCCTTGTGCCTCTTCCGCTCTGGTGTGCTTCTGTCCCCTTCAGTGTAGCAAATGCTCGGTTAAGCCACATGTGGCTGTTGTTTTACCTGATCAAGGGGAGAATCCTGTGGCATGGAGATGACAGCTTTGGGAGTCATCTCTACTTAATGATTAAAAAATAATACCAGTTGTTGCTTCTGGAAATAATCAAGAGAAAAAACAGTTGTCATATGACAGCTATGCTAGCACTTGAGAGAAACGCAGAAAGCTCTGTGGTAAAATCGTAGTTCTGCTCACTTGCAGAGATGATGACCCACCCCAATCAATTCTCTAACTTTTGAGTAAGCCACATTTGCTACTTCAGTAGTTAGTCATACAGGTAATTATGATGAAATTTCTTCTTCCTTCTTTGTTGTTTCTGTTTGCGATAACAAAGTGTTCACTATTTTGATTTAACCATTTGATCTCTTGATAACACTGTTCATGGAGAAAAAAACCATACCATTGATTATCAATAGTGATTTTAATTATGCATTAGAATATGCCACTTCAACCTAGTCACCAACCTGTAACATTCATTTGTGATCTTATCTAATATTTTACATAGGTACAAGCTTGAGGAATGGGCACATGCGATCCTCATGAGGTTCAATAAGGCCAAGTGCAGGGTGCTGCACCTGGGTTGGGACAACCCCCAGTATCAGTACAGGCTGGGGAATGAAGGGATGGAGAGCAGCGCTGCCAAGACGGACTTTGGGGTACTGGTGGATGAAAAGCCGGACATGAGCCAGCAATGTGCACTTGCAGCCCAGAAGGTCAACCATCTCCTGGGTTGCATCCAAAGAAGCATGGCCAGCAGCTTGAGGGAGGTGATTCTGCCCCCTTACTCTGCTCTGGTGAGACACCACCCGGAGTCCTGTGTCCAGCTCTGGAGCCCTCAGCACAGGAAAGACATGGACCTGTTGGAGCAGGTCCAGAGAAGGGCCACCAAAGTGATCAGAAGGCTGGAACACCTCTCCTGTGAGGACAGGCTGAGAGGGTTGGGGTTGTTCAGCCTCGAGAAGAGAAGGCTCCAGGGAGACCTTCTTGCAGCCTTTCAGTACTTAAAGGGGGCTTATAGGAAAGATGGGGACAGACTTTTTACCAAGCCTGTACTGACAGGAGAAGGGGCAATGGTTTTAAACTAAAATGATTTTAACTAAAATGGGCAGATTTAGACTAGATAGAAGGAAGACATTTTTCACAATGAGGGTGGTGAAGCACTGGCACAGATTTCCCAGAGAGGTGGTAGATGTCCCAACCCTGGAAAGATTCCAGGTTAGGCTTAACAGGGTCTCTGAGCAGTATGATCTAGTTGAAGATGTCCCTGCTCATTGCATGGAACTTGGACTAGATGCCCTTTAAAGGTCTCTTCCAACCCAAACCATTCTATGATTCTATGAGGAAAGTCTGACTTTGCACATGGTGCTGTTTTTCTCTGTCCACAGGAGAACTTCTCATCAAAGACCTACTTATCGATGATTCTACAGAGAAGCATTTAGTCATGTCACATTGTTTACCTGCTTACCTATGACTAACTCAATAAGATCTTTTTTCTAGTGTTCAATTTTCCTTCCATCTTTAAAAAATACATATAATCCCACTGTGTCCAAGCTTTTTTCTAATCTTGCCACTGGGTGTACCAGAATCACATGATGTAGGCACTATTAGAGGGTGACTCAGGGAGGATGAACATTAATCAGATTCACTAAATTTATAGATACTCCTTTTTTTAATATAGATATAGAAGTAGATAAATAATCCTCACAATCAGTGGGTTTTTTCATTAGCCTGTACATTTAGAGGCAGGCATAAGTGTAATTCTGCTGCTGATACGTCTCTAGTTATTACTAGGTTTGCAATTCAATTACCCAAAGAGCCTCAAGTACCATTGATTATTCATGGGATTCTTGGGTTGGGCTCGCTACAAAACTACTCATTAATCCCTTGAGTGCCCCTGAGCAGCCAGTATGCATCTAGCATAGCAAATCTGCTGCAGCTGTGGCATATAAGCGGCTTTGTATAGTGAAGTGGCTGGAGTGAGGGCAGACCTCCAGCCAGGTCACAGCCACCAGTGGCGGGAGCTCTCCAGAATAAAAATATTTTTCAAAACCAGGTAACTGTGGCCTTTCTGAGAACAAAGTGCTCGAGGGGTTAAGTTAGCCAAAACCAGGTAACTTATTAGGCAGCCACACAACTCTGGGCTCCTTATTAAAAAAAGGCAAGAAAACACCCTATTTTCCCTCTGTCCTTCTCATGATTTGCATGTGCTGCATTGAAGCAATTGCTTGTTTGACCAAACCTGCTTGTGTAAGAGAAGAGCTTGCTGGAGTTTGACACAGTGACAGGGTTTGAGTTGCTGTTTCGCTTGCAGATGGTCCATGAAATCCTAGGAATTACCAACGCCGTGCCAGAACAGCAGGCCACACCATCTCTTATTAGCAAGAGATTTTGGTTCAGTGTACAAGGAGCCATTGAGTAACAGTGAGGATAAAACAAGAAGCTTGAATTTGCTGTGCCACTGAAGTATCCAGGTTGATAAAGTCCACAATTTTCATAGTCATAGTTCACACAAGTTAATTTCACACATTTTATTGGCACAATTCACTATGCCTATTGCTGTTTCTGAGGGTTTATCAAGTTAATTCAACAACAGTTTGAAGGTATTTCCCTTTCTAACATATTTATGTGTTGCCTAGCAGTCATATACATACCTGTGGCAGAGCAGTACAAAATCTATGATTGCAGTGAATTCATGTCCAAATCAGACTAACTGCAATAGAGAAAAGTCTGTGCCTGTCATTTACTGCCTCCAAATACAACCACACTGCAGTCAGTTGACACGAAAATAAAAATTTTTGTTCCCCTTTCACTTGCTCCTCTCTCCTGGTTCTGTGTTACCAGACATGTGTCCGACAAGAAGAGTCTTCTGGTACTTCTACATACTTTACATACTTCACATACTTCTACACCTACTGTATTTTCCTGTGTGAGAAATTAAGAGTTGGCTTTGGCAGTTATGTAAATGACAAAACCCTTGCAGGCCAGTGCAGTCCAGCTGGGTAGTCTGCATAGGCCGTTTTTTCACAGAAACATGTTGCAGACTTATTGATAGATCAGTAGGTCCATACTGAAGTAGATTGGTAGAAACATCTAAAGAAGCTTACACAGCTCTAACTTCACAATGTTTAACTCAGTGCTGTCGGTGTATCGTTTCTGAGTGTTTGCGTTTACTTAAATCTCTCTCCCAAGTAAGACAGTCATGAAAGCAAAGCAAATAAAAACACTGATGGATGCAGGCTTTTTCACTGGGCCTTTCTTTTTGCAGGTATGTTTTTATGTGCATCTACACACATCAGTATGCTTCTATGTATATATTTAAAATATAGTAGGGAGAGAGAAAAGAAAGAGGGAGAAGTATTGGAAGCTATGGCATTGCAGAACTTTTCTAATCAATACTTGTTTTCACATATCAATGCTTATATCTTTCTGTAGGTGGGATGCTCAAATGGGTACTACAATGTGTTTAATATATTGATCACATGCTATCACTGTCACAGCCAGTTAAAAAGTGAAGCTGTTAGTGAAACGTCTTTGAGATCTGTATGTAGATCATTTCAAAGTTCACAGGATAAGGAATATCTTTTTAGTGGTTTTGCATCCTAATTTAAATATTTGTTATTTTCTCCCTATTTCTTGTAGCCCTTGATGCGCACATTGCCAAAGTACCTTCAGAACCTTTCCTGGTAAAGCTGAAACCAGAACATAATCATTGTGAACACTGTGAGAAAGGCGAGTCAACAAAACAAAACTCTTGCTTTCTTGCTCAGTCTTTTCCTACACAGGTTCCCCTGAGCACCTGGGAAAAGTAATTCCTAAACTAGGAAGACCATAACATGGCTCTCAGGAAAATGCAATAATAGCATTTTGGCATCTAGTCATCTATTGTCTTATCAGAAAAACATAACCTGATTAGCATATGAGGAGAAAAAGTAGGGGGTAGGTGGGACTAGAGAAACACATTGGGTGTAGAAAATAATGAAGGTGGCACATTTCTGGTCAAGTTGCAAAGGTTCATTCCAAACTCAGCAGCATTCTTATGAGACAGTGCTGGGGAAATGCCTTACAATCAACCCTTACGTGCTATAATAAGATGGTGTTATTGGGGAAAAAAAATCAAAACAAATGAGGCATGGCTTTGCCAAATTGGAACAGAAATCTTCTGGGTACTAAGCATTCTCTTCTGATTTAGCCCATTGCTTACACAGGGTGGACCTACTTATGTATTTAATATTATGCCTGTGCCTAAGTGCCATGTCCAAGCAGAGCCAAAATGTTGAGTACCAGAAAGAACAGAGATGTAGGACAGCACTCCTTGGCTACCTGTGACCTTTAGATGACACTTGCACCATTAAAGCAGCATTTGTGTCTCCAGACAAAGTAAAATCTAGGCATTCAAAGAAAGAAAGAAATACATATGCACAGAAAAAATGATCTAAATCACTAGATAGTCATCAAACTATGATAAATACACATTGATTTCTGAAAGTCTAATAATGCATATATTAACTGAGATCAAGATTTATCAATTACATAAATACAGCTGGAAGACCAACTAGGTCTAGTCCATAAATAGTTATGCTAGTGATATTAATTTCTGATTCGCAGCTAGTCACTAACAAATTAAGACTTTGTAGAGACTTTATAAAGAACTTCAGTAGGTATTGGAAAGTTGTGAAATGGCAGCAATGTGACAAATGAAATGTGACAAACCAGCAGTGTCTTGTAAATGCCTTTGTCTGGCAGGATATCTCTGAAATCCAAAGCATAAATCATGGAATCTTAGAGTCATAGAAACTTTGGGTTGGAAGAGACCTTTAAAGGGCATCTAGTCCAAGTCCCATGCAATGAGCAGAGACATCTTCAACTAGATCATGTTCCTCAGAGCCCCTGTTAAACCTGACGTTGAAGGTTTCCAAGGATGGGTCGTCTACCACTTCTCTGGGAAACCTGTGCCAGTGCTTCACCACCCTCACTGTGAAACATTTCTTCCTTCTTCCTAGTCTGAATCTACCCTCTTTTCACTTAAAACCATTTCCCTTTCTTCTATCACAACACTCCCTGCTAAGAAGTCTGTCCCGATCTTTCTTATAAGCCTCCTTTAAGTACTGAAATACTGCAATAAGGTCTGCCCAGAGCCTTCTCTTCTCCAGCTTGAACAATCTCAACTCTCTCAGCCTGTCCTCACAGGAGAGGTGTTTCAGCCCTCTGATCATTTTTGTGGCCTACTCTGGACCCGCTCCAACAGGTCCATGTCTTTCCTGTGCTGAGGGCTCCAGAGCTGGACACAGGACTCTGGGTGGGGTCTCACCAGAGCAGAGTAAGGGGGCAGAATCACATTCCTCGACCTGCTGGCCACACTACTTTTAATGCAACCCAGGATATAGTTGACCTTCTGGGCTGCGAGTGCATATTGCTGGCTCATGTCCGGCTTTTCATCCACCAGTACCCCAAAGTCCTTCTCGGCAGAGCTGCTCTCCATCCCTTCATCCTGCTGCCTGTATTGATATTGGGGGTTGCCCTGACCCAGGTGCAGGACCTTAATAGCCCTTAACAACCCAGTACTGAAGGAATTTATAACGTATGAGATAGATAGTTTAAAGCAAGTTGACATACATTTGGATATAAAAAAGGCTTTACTTTATCATGCTTAACTTAGAGGACATTCTGAGTTCTCGTACCATACAAGTATGGTTTTAACAATGTGCATCTGGCTAAACCCCAAAACGGTGACAAAGTCAGCATATAATGCAAATGTGTTAGAGATCTCTAAAAGCTAACCTGGGATTTAAAATCATATCACAAGAGAAATAATAATTTGCAGTGGTAAGATTTGCATTATCTGGACCATCAGTACTTGACTATTGTGAGAGGAGATTAATCTGATGAAATAGCTCAATCAGCAGTGTCTGCTGCTTCTGCCTTTAGCCAGTGCACCAGTTCTTTCATTTCCTCAGTACTGCATTGCTACTATTCTGTTTAGAATAGAGGAACTGATTCAGAGGAGTTTGAACATCTCTGAGCACTGGGCTCACTGAGTATTTTAATTGTCTAGCTTGTTTTTTACCTGTTGGTTGCCAAAACATAACATGATATTCCAGGAGTTACTGCTTAGAAATATGTCTAGAAATTAGGTTTTAGGACTATTCACCTTCTCCTGACATATATATATTTTTTTTTAATTTGGAAGAGCTGAATTTCAGTAGCTGTTGGACTTTGTTCTTTTATGGGGAACTTAAATTTAAACATCTCAGGTAAGCTGTGGTCAAGTGCACTGTTTTATGTCTTATTTCTGCAAATGGATGTACAAAATCCAATAGTGTGTTGACAATAATCTGTATGATTATAGAGTAAAAAAAGGCCTAGTTAATCTATCTGGGTGTAGACCATTGTACTATAAGTTGCCATTTCAAAGGGAGTTTGTAGGGACAGAGTGTGGTTCTTTCAACAGGTATAATTAATGGGGAGGGTAGCTCTACTGTTGAAAAGCTTGTTTTTCTTTTTAGCTCTGCTCTTCCATCTTAGTATTTTTTTTGCCTCAGGGTAGCTTCAAAATAATTTTAAGTAAGTTCATTGGAGTCTGTCAAGTTACTGCTATTGGCTAGACTGCAAATGAAGTATAATTGCTTCATTCTTCCATTTTGACCCCTTTCAAACACTTAGAAAGGCAGATCTTGCTTCCTGTCACAACTCAACCGGACTCATCACAGCCCAGTGCAGTTAGTGCTTATTTAATAATATCTAGCAGACCTGTGAATGTGTAAGAGAGGATTTTGTACAGTGCATATGGCATACACTTACATTCTTCAACCTCTGTGTAGATTGCTACTGCCTTTGAGACTCAAGGTGGAGAAGCGTTCCACTGCTTTTATTTCATGGTTTGCATCAAACTCCTGAAGGAGACAAGATGCTGACACCAGATGTTTTGGAGGAAAAATGTGAGTGCTGGGCAACCTCTCCCTGACTTTCTGTTTTGGAAGCTCAGAGCTCCTAAGGCAGGAAACTCCATCACTCACTGCAGTAGAATTGCACTGTCATGAGAAAACAGAAGTGAGGAGAAGAGTTAAAGCAAGGAAACTTTGATTTTTCCTGTGTGTTACTGTCAGACAAAACATGTTTTGAGAGAACTTTCATTTTGCTACATTTAAAAGAATAAAAAGTTTAACAGTGCTCAGAGCTAATTTTTGAAACATTGTTAATAAATATCAAACTACAATTGTAATCACTTCCCTGGTGTGTTGTATTATGTAGTGTTACCTAGTGTTTCCACCAAAGTCAGCAGATTCATTTAAGCTGCGACGTCAGCCCTGTAGATTGGAACTAAAATACTGATATTTCATCCTTCTTTTTTTTCTTTTTTCTCTAAAATCCTATCAAATTATTAGAAAATGCAAGAAAAATATTTTTAAATTCTTTTGAATAGCTGCAGATCTAGAAAACCAATATACAGGTGCTGCCAAATAGCTGCAGCAATCAAGGGAGTTTTCCTTACCCGTTCAGGGAGACTAATAGGGTCAGAGCTGCTGAGCCGTGTTAAAGCTGACCCAGGAATAGGTTTGTCTAACTCAGGGTGGCTCTTTCTTCTCCCTGCTTATTTCCAGGAGCAGGAGTAGGGGTTACGCCTGTCTCTTTACACTGCTGCATGGGGGATTGTGAGGTACCACGTATAGCTCCTGAGATGCTTTGCGGAGGCCTTTCTTTCTCACATAAAAAGTAAACTTTTACCTTTATTACTGTATTAAATTAGAAAGTAATTTATGCTGGAGAGGTTGGTGAATGAGTAGTAAATTGTAGCCCCCATAAAGTGCTGTGGTTTGACATTTGGGTATGTGAATGTGGAAACTGGTATGATAACTTGTTTTTTTATTTCAATATAAATAGCAGAGGCACTAACGTTATAGTAAGGATTTGACTGGAGTGGTATGAAAGCTAAGGTCATCTCTGACAGCGTGGGGACAGATGCTCAGATGGCAAACTGCTGAGGGCTAGAGGTGTAACAAAACACTGCTGTGATAATCCGTGAAACTTGTCATTGCCTGAAGTTGTTCTGGAATATACTGAGATTATGTACAGAGGCTGCATGGGAAAAATAGATTTCATACATAGCACGGCACACCTGCTAACTATATCTGTTCAAGAGGAAAAATGGTTTTTATCCTGTATCTCATCCTGAAACTAAGGACCAAACAGTAATAAAACTGTGTTCAGGGGGATTTTTATCCCGGTATCTGAAAGTTCATCTCATTGAAAGGGACTGAGCGACACAGCATACTGCTGCTCCCATCCACACCACTGTCCAGGGATGGTGGCAAAACCTGTCTGTCCCCAGGGGCTCAGTCGGCCAACGAACTAACATATGGGTCCACCTGCTGCATTTCTGAGCCAGCTCGTTTTGACACAGGATTCAGTGGAGCAGAGAAGATTAACTTTCTGAAAATGAAAAGGACAGATAGAAGAAGAGGAACTGCTTATCAAATATGCACATTTCAGATGGAACTTCACACTCAGTAGAAAGATGTTAGATTGCTGTTAGCTCTCCGGAGCGCTCCTGACAATGTGTTATCAGGTCATGTTTGCATGACAGTGGCAGCCCATGCAGGAAACATTAAGTCATATGACTTCTAAGACGGAATCAATCAAGTGAACAGTACAGATCCTGAAAACTAATTTCACCTTCATAAGGTCTGGTTATCTGTGTGGCAGACATGAGGTTTGTCAGACCCATTTCAGTCTGGCCAGGTTCAGCGCTGCATCGAGAATTTTAATGAACCGATACTGGAATATGTATGAAAGATGACAGATGAATTCATGAAAAGCCAAGTCCCCTTGAAATATGAACAATTACTGAAGGCTTCACCCCCCACTTAGCTCACATAAAATGCCCATTTAAAAGGCCTTTGTCTTGTTAATAATTTACAAGTTTGTGTATGGTTTTTCATTATCTTTATGCAATATTAGAACTGCAAATGAGGGGCTGACACCAACAGTTCAGAGTTTTTATGACACCAAGGTAACAAAACCATGCTAAACACAGAGAATTAATTTTCCCAGGACTCTTCTTACTGTTACACAATTATTAACTCATAGTCATTAAGTGTATTCAGAAAACATGAACAGACCTTGAGAGTTGACCATCCCTGCTGTGAACGGTGAAATAATTTTGGTGACTATTGTAGTGTTCCTGTCTGATGAATAACTGGAAACAGACATTCTATGGCACTTGCTTTCAGCCAAAGTTTTACTGTTATTTTTGCTCTGATCAGAGAAGGTATGCTGAGAAAAAAGCTGAGAAAAAAAGTCAAGGATCAAATTACATGATGGTTAACTCTTCAGTTAATTGTGCACTGTTAGCAAAATGCACCTTTTCTGGATAGAATTGCTTAGCACTACCTTTTTTGAAGACTTTTAACCCAAAGGAAGTTGAGAAATTATCTTAGTCCATGCTCTGGGCTCTGGGGACAACACCAGAATAACTAGATATACTCTTCCAGGTTTTGAAAGGCTGATATGGGTGGGTTTGAGTTCCTAGATAAGTACTTAACATGATTTTATCTAGTGAAAGAATCTTTCTGATCATTCTGGTAACTCAGTTGTTATTTCATATGGATGTATATTCTTGACCTCATTTTCAGAAAGATTGCTATAATGTCTTTATCTGCTATAATACTCATTAAGTAGAACATGGTATGATATGTCTGTGTGTTTTAGGATACTAAGCTTCATTTCAGTGCCCATCCTATTGTGTGACAGTTACCCTTCCCGTGAAGAAGAAACATCAGCCTCCTGTGGAAGTGATGGACAGCTGACCTATTTCTCTTCCCTTCCTCTCTTTTGTATGAGTGCAAAGGTTTATAAGGTCCTTCAGTTTCTTATGTTGTGTTTGTTGAAAATAAGGACCTACCAAAACTACAAGGGAGAAGAGGTAGTTTAAAATACTGAGGAGATTTGCATATATAAAGAGGAACAGACATTTTAAAATACCTTTGTGTACTCTTTAATACCTATTTATGAAATGCTGTGTTTTGAAGTCAGTTTTTCCTAATTCACTTCTAAGTTTGAATTCACATTTTTGTTTAGTTATAGCTATCAAATCATGCACAAACACTGGAAAATTCCAATGTACAAAGGTGGAAATTTTCTTTAAAAACATGTTCCTTCATGTTGTACATCGTGCCAGATATTCTGTTTTATCAGCATAGACAACTTATTTATTTTTGATGATTAAATAAATATTGTTAGTTGGATATTGTTTAGACAATCCTTTTACATTGCAAAAGTGTGTTTGAAACCCTGAATCAGGAAGCGCAATCCTTACATATGATTGAAAAAGAAAGTTATTTTGAGGTAAGGCATTATATCAACATGTACATACCCTCCATTTCAGTATTGCAGTGAATGGTGACTTAAATATCCTTTTTTCTTTGTTCACATATATCATTTGCATGCTGAAAAACTTGTCTCTGATTGAAAGTTTAAATAGCTGTATGTGATTTTGAGTCCAAGGTGGCACTATATATTTCCCTTTAAAATAATGCTTTAAATACTTCAGTCCTTATTCTATAAATGTGAGCTTCTGCAATAACAATGAAAATAGAGCCTGTTTTTTATTGGTAAACTTAAAATGGTCTTCAGAGACAAAGACAGTTTAAAAAGTTCCCCTCCAACTATTTTTTCCTGTGTATTAGACTAAAAGTCATTGGGATCACATTGTACAATGGCTAATGGAATGGATCCACATTAAAAAAACAAAACAAACCAACAAACCAACCTCACTCCTCCCTCCCCAAGCCCAAGCAACTAAACATAAAACCAACCCATCAAAGCAATAAACAAAGAAGGAACAGAGTAACAGAATTAGCCTGTGGGAGGACAAGAAAGTCTTTCTATATCTTGGAATTACAGCTCAAGGTTTGCTGGTTAGTGACATTGTAATTGAGACATTAAGCCAGAGTCATGAATTTTTTGGGTTAACTGCAAGTACTCTGCATCTCAGTTGTGTTTGATGCAGTCTGCACCTTGCATTTAAGATCTATGTTTGTCATTATGGTGCTTGTGACAGAAAAAAATGCAATCAACATTTTTTCTTTTCTTTTGCCTTTAATCACATGACTTATAGTGCAAGGTGTATTGAGGATTTTTGTCCATCAAAAAGTGCCTTGAATCAACATAACTTTACTGGAGGTCTAAGGTAGGATTACAAAAATCACACTATTAACTTTTCCTTAAGGTGCAAAATACATATTTTTCTTTCAATAACAGCCAAAAATAAAAGGTGTAAAGATTACTGCCCATTTCATTAAGATTTCCCCCCTTTACTTTCTTGTAAAGCCTTTTATGTACTGTAACAACATAAAACCTGGGAATTATTTCCAGTACTAGAATTATCCCCAAAGAATATACTCTGTAAGTAGGAAAAAGAAAACAGCTTTTTTAAAAAAAAAAAACCAAAACACTGTGAAAAATTAATTGCTAATTTTCTCAGTGACATTAGGGAATACAATTGGTTTCAGGAATTCTTTGCTCCTGTTCTTCCACTTATTGTTTCCTGTCACCTTTCCCCACTTTTCACCCCTTCTTTTTTTTAACCTAGTATCCATTCAGGTAACCTTATTTCCCATTAAGTAGAAGAGAGGATTTCCACTTGCTTGATTGTTCTTAAGATATTCAAACACTATAGACCATATAGGCCATCATTGATGTAATAGTTTTGAGTTACATGAATCACAGAATCATAGACTGGTTTGGGCTAGAAGGGACCTTTAAAGATGATCTAGTCCAACCCCACTGCTTATTGGTTTCTTCTCCCAAGTAACTAGTGATAGGACAAGGGGAAATGGCCTCAAGTTGCTCCAGGGGAGGTTTAGATTGGATATTAGGAAAAATGCCTTTATGGAGAGAGTGGTCAAGCATTGGAAGAGACTGCCCAGGGACGTGGTGGAGTCACCATCACTGGAAATGTTCAAAAAATGTGTGGACGTGGCATTTCGGAACGAGGTTTAGTGGGCATGGTGGTGTTAGGTTGATGGTTGGACTTTATGATCTTAAAGGTCTTTTCCAACCTTAATGATTCTGTGATTCTGTGATCTTTCACCAGATCAGATTGCTCAAAGCCCTGTCCAACCTGAGTATGGTTCCAG
This sequence comes from Phaethon lepturus, assembly GCF_000687285.1. Lineage (NCBI taxonomy): Eukaryota > Metazoa > Chordata > Aves > Phaethontiformes > Phaethontidae > Phaethon > Phaethon lepturus. Next base: position 3,770 of record NW_010523843.1, on the reverse strand, counting down.
TGATAGGGCTTCCACAACTTCTGTGGGCAAACTATTCCAGCGTTGCACCACCCTCTTCCTTGCATCTCATCTAAATCTTCCACTGGCCTTTTGTCCTGTTACTGTAGGCCCTGCTATAAAGTCTATCTTTGCCTTTCTTATAAGACCTCTTTATATATTGAAAAGCTGCAATACAGTGTCCCCAGAGCTTTCTCTTCTCCAGGCTGAACAGCCCCAACTCTCTCAGCCTGTCCTCACAGGAGAGGTGTTCCAGCCCTCTGATCATTTTTGTGGCCTCCTCTGGACTTGCTCCAACAGGTACATGTCTCTCCTGTGCTGAGGGCTCCAGAGCTGGATACAGGACTCCAGGTGGGGTCTCACTAGAGCAGAGTAGAGGGGCAGAATCACCTCCCTTGCCCTGCTGACCATGCTTCTTTTGATGCAACCCATGACATGGTTGGTCTTCTGGGCACAACATTGCTGGCTTATATCCAGCTTTTCATCCACCAGGATCCCCAGGTCCTTCTCTGCAGGGCTGCTCTCAATCATCCCTCATTCTGTATCGATACTGGGTGTGACCCCAATCTGGGTGCAGGACCTTGCACTTGGCCTTCATGAGGCTCACACAGGCCCACTTCTCAAGTTCAGCAAGGATGGCGTCCTTCCTCCTAGCAAATCAACTGCACCACTCAACTTGCTGTCAGTTTCAAACTTGCTGAGGATGTACTCGATCCCACTAGCTATGTCATGGATGAAGATATTAAATAGTATTGGTCTCATTACGGACCCTTGATGGTCTCTACTAACTTTTGGTTTCCACTCGGACATTGAGCCATTGTTTGCAGCTGTTTGGAAATGGCCATCCAGCCAGTTCCTTATCCATGTAACAGTCAATTCATCAAAAACATACCTCTGCAGTTTAGAAGTAAGAATGTTGTGGGGACCATGAATGAAATTGGACCATGAATAAATCTGACACTCCGCATTTTAGTAAATCGAGGATTTATTATCACATCCTCATTACAAGCTTCTGGTCATTTGTTCTGCTTAATTGATTTTGCAGTATTGAGACACAGTCAGGTACAGGGACACTCCTATTCTTGTAATTGTAGAAGGTTAACAAATAACATCTACAGATAATCATTCAACTTGAAATTTGCTGAAATAAATTAAGAGAAACTCCTCACCTCTTCTTTTAGGACGCAAACCTGCAATTGTATGTATGAGCTCCATGCAGACTTAAATTCTAAAGTAATTTTTTATTGTTGGGAAGTGTGATTGTGTGTTTATTCAAATCCTGTAAGAGGAAATTCATGCAACCAACCCATTCTGCCAACCCAGCTTGGAAAACTGTCATATGGAATTAGTGGGAAGTATTTGGGTAAGCAAGGACAGTGTGTTTTGGCTTTTAAGATTTGAATTTTTAGTGTCTTTTCTAGTGTGTTAAGATATGGTGGAGCCTGCCTGTGTTGCTTGAAGCATGTTGTATTTCAGGATCTAGAGTGGTTTGTACCTACATGTAACTTTTCATTTTGCCAGCTGACTGTCCATTCTCATTGGCTACTAAAAGATGTATCTATCTTCTTGCACTGTCCAGTTCTTAAGAAGAGAATACTACTTCCCTAACACTTGTAATACAGGGAACAAGACTCTCATGTTATAACTTGGTTACATTTTTTTGTCAAACACAGAATTTAATTTGTTTAACCTTTTTTTATTCTTAATAACTTCCAAAAAGTTAATTCCATTGAAGAAACAAATAATGTTGTTAACTCTCAGGAGACTACAAACCAAAGCATATGACATTTTTTCCAAAATAAACCATTGTATTTTTCTCATTAGCTGCTCTTGGCTTCCACGATAAAATATTCTTGCTGGTCTAAATGTCTGGCAATCTGACTGGATTTTGTGTGTGTATGGGGCCAAATTCATCTCTCGTTTAACTTCATAATCTTCAAAGGAGTTCTACCAGGCATAAATATGATGCATAATATCCTCTCTTTCCAAGTCACTGCATTCATTTACTCCACAGGAAAAATGTTCATAAAAGAATAAAGTATGTATTTCCTGTGTTATTATAGACATATTATGTCACTTCCAACAAAAAAGAATATAATGATTTTCAAGTACAGAATAAAAGTACACTTTTCATTCCATATTAACATTTCTACAGTGTTTTTATGACAGAAGGTCTGGTTAGGATGAAATAAGGTGCATTATTTTGGAATAATAGAGTGATTGAAAAGTGACATTACTGGAAAACAATGGAAGTTATACAGCATCTTGTGCTAACTTGGTAGAACTTAAACTTAATTTAATAATTGGAATATAAAATTGAAATTCTGGTCAGATTTGTTAAATACACTGAAGTTGTTTAAAATAAAATCTGTAAGAAGGCCCCTTCTGTTTCCTTACCATGTGAGGATTTGGATTCCCCAAAGATAGGGAACAGATGCACAGAAAGTTGAAGAAGAAGGACAGAAGGCAATGGAGAAGTTCCTGGAAAGGAGATCACTGCAGCTAGGAGATGCTGGAAACAACAGACTCTTGCGGTCTGAGCTGGATGATCCATGAAACAATTTGGCAACCTTGGAGGAAAAAATATTCTTAGCATGTTGAGCTGAGGCGAATTGTTTGACAGAGGAAAAAAAGTTGTAAAGGAGACAGGTAAGAATGAATGGGAAGTTTGTGAAGCTAATAAGAGCTTGAAGGCAAGCTGCGAGGGAGGATATGCACCTCAAATACCTGAAAGGATGTCGTCTCAAAATAGTCAAGCGTATCTCTGTGATCAGCAGTGGCAAGGAGGAATACTGAAAGGAACAGGAAAACACACCTAGTTAACACGTGACTCAGAGGCTGATGCTGTTGGTGAAATTTTGGGGGCTTTGACCATGGGGCAGTTTACATGGCACCAGGCCTGCTGGCAGGTGCTGCCTTTAAAGCCTGCTGCTTTAAAGTAGATTAAAAGGAGAAGGGGATAAAACCAGGCTCACTAGAGGTGCGCCTAGGGGTGGCGTGCCAGAGTTGGAGGCGAAACTGAAAGCCCAGCTCAAGTGCATCTACACCAATGCACACTGCATGGGCAGCAAACAGGGGGAGCTGGAAGCCATTGTGCAGCGGGACAGCTATGACTTAGTCGCCATCACAGAAACATGGTGGGGTGACTCTCATGACTGGAGTGCTGCAATGGGTGGCTATAAGCTCGTCAGAAGGGATAGGCAAGCAAGAAGAGGTGGTAAGGTGACTCTGTATGTCGGGGGGTGTTTTGATTATATAGAAATCAACGATTGTGAAGACCAAGTTGAGTGCTTGTGGGTAAGGATGAGGGGGAAGGCCAACGAGGCAGATGTACTGCTGGGAGTCTGTTATAGACCACCTAAGGATGAAGAGGCAGATGAAACATTCTACAAGCAGCTGGCAGAAATCTCACAATCACTAGCCCTTGTTCTTGTAGGGGACTTCAATCTACCGGACATCTACTGGAAATAAAACAGAGCAGAGAGGAAACAGTGTAGGAGGTTCCTGGAGTGTGTGGAGGATAACTTCCTGACACAGCTGGTGAGTGAGCCCACTAGAGGAGGTGCCCCACTTGACCTGCTGTTTATGAACAGAGAAGGACTGGTGGGAGATGTGGTGGTCAGAGGTCGTCTTGGGCTTAGTGACCATGAAATGATAGAATTCTTGACTCTGAGTGAAGTAAGGAGAGGGGTCAGCAAAACCACTATTGTGGACTTCTGGAGTGCAGACTTCAGCCTGTTCAGGTCACTGGTTGAGAGTCCCTTGGGAGGCAT
>NW_010523842.1:48521-80107 GCF_000687285.1 Phaethon lepturus | reverse complement strand
TGCAAGCAGGCCCGGCGCCGTGTAAACCACCGGTTTACACTGGCTGAGGCTGATGGGCTGATGGGCTGAGGCTTGGACTGATGGTCCAAGTGAAGTGACATTCAATGCAAAATTTTGTCCACCATTACAGCTATAATGAGATATGTACTTCATTCAATCATGAAACTTTCATAATTTTGCTGTATCACTGCATCTGAAACTGAGCTGAAATACAGCCTTGTTGAAAATTCAGTCATTAAGAGCTTGACATTCAGCTGTCTGCTGGCAATAGGAATGTCATCATTGATTATAAAGATTAGTGTGGAAACAACATCTGGTTTTAGAATTATACCAAATAATTTCTGAATAAACACCTCTTTGCTTCTGTACTAAACATGAATACAAATTTATCTTTTTAGTGAAGAAAGTAGGTTAATGGAATTTTACAGAATCCATGCTAACTAGGACAATAAGTTTATTCTTTAAACAGAAAGGGATGGATTCTTAGTCAGGATAAATTACTTAAACACTGATTTATGCCAAATGAGAACTGGCTCCTGCCTCATTAAAAGAATGATTCAGTCCTCCCTCTTGCAGTAAGTGGCCATATCCCACTGACTTCATCTAGAGCCAGATCAGATTATAGATGCTTTAAAAGTGGAATGTATCAGTGTGACCTAAATGCATTCGAAGCCAATGTAATTAGTGTGCAAAACCCTTGGTGGGACACCCAGTCTGCACTTCTGACGGGCTCACTTTGTTTAACTAAAACTTGCTTCCAGCTGATTTCAGCTAAACTGAGAAAAAATGAAATAAAGATCTTCCATACTTGGATTTACTCAATTTTAGAAGTTTACAGTCATACCTTGGTTTCCTGGAGCATCTTTCCCACACAGGCAAAGCCCTGCCACTGCAGACAATGCAAAACCATAAAAACTGCTTTATAACCCTTAGATATTTGCTCTAGTGAACATCTGCCATATCGAACAAGTTGTACAAGTGTAAACTAATTTGCAATTCTTCAATTCTTTCTGCATTGATGTAAAAGAATGTAATATGGTGGTGTTTTGGAGGGTTTTTGGGGTTTTTTTTTTTTGATTGGCATTATCAGTCATCTTTATTCTGAGATAAAAGGCTGAAAAAGAAACAGAAATTATTCTTAAAGTGAGCTTGGTCCAAGAGCAAAGCTAGATTTGGATCTACAACATTAGTAATCCTGAAACAAATATACGGTTTTTAGATTTCATGAATGCACATGTGCACACACATTATCATATGGGTGTCCATTTATGATGAAACTGATCTCTGCCTGAATAAAAAAGAGATGGAGTGTATGTACTTCTAATTGACTAGGAAAACATACACACAGGAGAGCAAAGGCCATACTTAGGATGAACTATAACAACATTATTTACGCTTCCAGAACCATGTATGTCCAAAGTTTTCTTCCACTCTATCTTCTTCCACTTCCATCATTTAAATGGAAACAAAGAAAACATGTAAGGTTTGCTTTGAAAAAATTTTTCAAGTTCTGTAAGTTTTCTTTAGTTTTTCTCCTGGTAAGTACAATTTTCTCCAGAAATATCAATATATAAAAAAAAAATCTGCACTGTGGAACAGAAGTACTGACTTGATACTCAGTTTTGGAGTCCCAAATGCCCTATCATTAGTGGCAGACGGATTGTTTTCTACATTTCAGCAAAACACACCGAACTAATTATAATTCCGCCAACACTGGAGTTGAAGAACAGAGATTAATGATCAGCAATTAAAACATCAACAACATCACAAACAATAATGTTTCATACTGTTAATTTCTGTTGCCTGAAGTCGTGTTATTTCTCTTTGGGCACAAAATACATAATACAGTCATTACTTCCAACATGAATAAAATGCTATCATATTATACACTGAGATTCATATACTGTAGCTAATTTACAATACCTAGAAAGGAATGTGCACTTAGTGTGTTGTGCATATGTAATAAGAAGCTAAATCAGTGTAAGATCTGAAATATTAGAAGTCAGTCATGTTGCTCTATCCAAACACATGCAGCACCAAAAAACAGATTTTGAACAACCATAAGCTTGATGTAAACAAAGTACATCAGACTACAGTCTTTACCTTCAAAGGCTTTTCTCACAGAGCAATGCTGTCGGGTTCAGCTGACAGAGGTACAGCCTAGTCTTTTGTGCTACATGTTTTCTTAGAACCTCTAACATCATCGTAATCCTTTCTGTCTGGTGCATCATCCAATTTAATTAAGTCTCTAGCAAAAAGCTCATCTGATGTCATCTCTTACTTGTGCACTAGGAAATCAATGGACACAGCTGCAAATCACTGCATAGGTAACTATAGCTTACCCTTGCACTTTGAGCATTTGCCTGTAGAGTTTATGGAGGCCATCACCCCACAGTCAGCATGGCTTCTGGTAGCACAACTAGTACAAAACTTAAACCAGCCCTTTTGTCACCACATTTGCAAGGGCATCCCATTAGCTATGGTACAAGTGATTTTGTGATCCCTCTTGCTGTAACGTTGTTCCTGAGATACTCAATATTCTCTGTTATCTTTTTCACTTATTGAAATTTATGCACCCTGAGATGTTGGTAGATGCTTTCAGTAAACTGAAAAATAAACAAATGTATTATCTCTCTGTTCAATATCACCACCTTTATGTGATCTGAAACATGAAAAAGCAAGCTGGGGGACAGCTTTGTTAGGAAAGAATGTGAGTAGTGGCAGAAACACAGAAAAATGAAAACTAACACAGGAATGTCACTAGTCATTTTCAGAATGGAAATATTCCATTCACTCGGATACAGAACAATTGTGGAAATTGAAACAGATAATAAACCTAGCAGAGTCATCCATGAATTAATGTTTGCTACATTTAAAGTTTTCTCAATATAATTCAAAGGAGTAAAGCAGGATGCCAGCACTTGATGTATTATTTATTAATTGTTTAACAAGGAACATCTTAAGTGGCCTCTCACCAAGGTTACAGATACTCCTGATGACTACAGAAGTGTTAGACTGATATGGAATAAAATATAACCATATAACCTGACATCGTCAAAACTAAGTATGTACCAACGCTGACACAGACGCAGAAATGTGAATGGGCATATGGATAATTCACCCATCAGCTTGCAGTGATGATCTGCCTGGTATAGCACATATCAGATCATTAGGGGTGTCATGGAAGAAAGTGGAAGGGAAGATCAGGTGCTTTATCTGCAGAAACTTTCTGATTCTTTTCTAACTTTACACATTTCTGGTTCCTTTCTATGCAGCTGGAATTAAAGCTATTCAGCTGCCAGTCATGAAAAAAGTCATGAAAGTCATTCTGCCACCCTGACTTTCTGCAACAGTATCTCACAATTGTCATTAAAATCAGCTGGCGTATTTATGAAATAAAATGTTACTTTGTGAAAAGCTTGGCAGAATTTACACCTAATACATTAGCAGCCCTGGAGGCATTGTCACAGAACCATGCAAAGCCAGAAAAAGATCTGGTTTCACTTCCCACCTCAGATTCCCACGATCAGCAGGGATTACAGCAAGAAAAGTCTTTAGTGATTGCAAGAGGCTTTCCTTATGCTGCTTGGTGGGATGCCCTCTGGCCAAATGAATGTACTCAGTGGGTTCCAAATATAGCCAGGTTGAAATTCACCATATTCTTCCTGTGATACAGAGAAGTAAGGATGCTTCCACCTGACACTTAACACATGGCATATGGGCAAGTATTACAAGTGATAAACAGAATGCCTGTTACCATTTTTCAAACATGAGCACTGATGGCCCAGTTTAAGAGAATTCCCCTTCATAGATCCAAACAAGAGGTGGAACAGAATTAGTATCATATTAATAAGATACTATATGGACATTGTCAGATGTTTAGACTATGGGGCTGATATGTTCAGCTGCTCTGCCTGCATATAACAATAGTTTGGTTATGGACTTCACATGCATTCAAAAACAAAGAACTACAATTCACAAGTAGATTTGCCAGTTGGAGGACAGCCAAAGACACAGCCAAAGAACTATGCATGGAATTCAAATACCAACTCATGGAAGCAGTTTCCTCTGTTGTAGAATTTTTTCATTACCTTGTTGATTAACCTTTCATTGAGTATAAAATATTCATACCTTTTCTTATGCGGTATGTTCATGCTGCATTATTTTTGATCATACACATTCACAGTATAGTGGCATCCAGTTAAGATAATCTTCAAAATGGAATTCAAAAAGTGAACCACTCTGGAGCTTAGTGTTAGCATGACAGCTTCAGACAACTTTGCTGCAACTCCAGCGGAGGCTTCAAACATTTCTATGTGTGAAAAGCCAGCCTCATAATATATCCACCATTAGAGAAATTTTACTTAACAGTAGTTTTTCTTAAACATGTTTTCTTCCTTTTGCTTTTTTCTCTTTGCACAGAATTTTATAAGCCTTGAACTCTATACAGGGATCCTACTACAGGTGCACAGGTGTTAAAATAAGACAATATAACAGATGATTCATCATCCAATTGTGCTGGCCTGCACTGTTATAACCAACACCTACTATCTGAAGACAGCTGTAAGAGACATCCAAATCCTGCAGAAAAACCCGGATCAGTTTGCAGTGCAAGACTTACTAAGAACATTTCTTCCTTGCATCCCTACAAATACTATCACAATGATACTAGTCAGTAGAGCATAAGCACACTCCATCCATCATATGAGCAGTGCTTTTTCTTCTAAATATTATCTCCTCCCATATGTAATTGGAAGACATAACATTGTAAGAAGAATCCGTTTCAGAGGCAATCTCTCAAGGAGATCTGTGTTTGAGGGGTGCAGAATACTTGTACAGCTAGACCTGGTATCAATAATCAACTGATCAGTTCCAGACCTGGATATAACCAGGATATAACCTGGATATAACCCAATCAAATGGGTTGTGGGTGGAGATAAGGACAGGGACATCACTCAGCAATTATTGTCATGGGCAAGACAGACTTGACTGGAGCTGGAGTTTTTTATCCTGGAGAAAAGGAGACTCAGGGGAGACCTTATCAGTCCTCACATCTACCTGAAAGGAGGTTGTAGAGAGGTGGGTGTCAGTCTCTTCTCTCAAGTAACAAGCGATAGGACAAAGGAAATGGCCTCAAGTTGTGCCAGTGGAGTTTTAGATTAGGAAAAAACTCTTCACCGAAAAGGTTGTCAGGCATTGGAACAGGCTGCCCAGGGAAGTGGCTGAATCGCCATCCCTGGAGCTATTTAAAAGACGTGTAGATGTGGTGTTTAGGGACATGTTTTAGTGGTGGACTTGGCAGTTCTAAGTTAATGGCTGGACTTGATGACCTTACATGTCTTTTCCAACTTAAATGATTCTATGGTTCTATGACTCAGGGAAATTAATTTAATTTATTACTAATCAAACCACAGTAGGGTAATGAGAAATAAAACCAAATCTTAAAACACATTCCCCCCACCCCTCCCTTCTTCCCTGGCTCAACTTCACTCCTGATTTTCTCTACCTCAGCAAGCAGCACAGGGAATGAGGGTTACAGTCAGTTCATCACACATTGTCTCTGCTGCTCCTTCCTCCTCACACTCCTTCCCTGCTTCAGTGCAGGGTCCCTCCACAGGAGACTGTCCTCCACAAACTGCTCCAGCCTGGGTCCCTTCCACGAGGTGCAGTCCTTCAGGAACAGACTGCTCCAAGCTTGGGTCCCCCCACATGGTCACAAGTCCTGCCAGAAAACCTGCCACAACATGGGCTCCTCTCTCCAGGGGCCCACAGGTCCTGCCAGGAGTCTGCTCCAGCACGGGGTTCCCACGGGGTCACAGCCTCCTTCAGGCATCCACCTGCTCCAGTGTGGGGTCCTCCATGGGCTGCAGGTTGAGATCTGCTCCAGCATGGGGCTCCATTGGCTGCAGGGGCACAGCCTGCCTCACCATGGTCTTCACCATGTTTCTTATATTCTCACTCCTCTCTCTGGCTGCTGTTGCGCAGCAGTTTTTTTCCCCCTTCTTAAATGTTATCCCAGAGGTGCTACCACAGTCGTTGATAGACTTGGCCTTGGCCAGCAGCAGGTCCATCTTGGAGTTGGCTGGCACTAGCTCTGTCAGACAAAATTTCTAGCAGCTTCTAACAGAAGACATCCCTGCAGCCCCCCTGCTACCAAAACCTTGTCATGCAAACCCAATACACAAGCCAATGCATCAACTAGATCTTCACTTCCCCAGCCACGATAGCATAACCTTAAAAAAGCCACTGAAGACCTCCCACAGGCACTCTGCCTTCACTTTTCTGTCTTACCACAAAGCCAGACTCCAGTTCAACAAGATCATGGAATGAAATCACATCCAAAATAAATAATGCAATGAGAAGTAAACTTACTGGGGCAGATGTCACCAAAGGATTTCAGAAATACAGAGAAGTGTTCTTACATGGCATTCAGCAGCAAATAATTAGGTATTTGCTCTCAGAGTAATACAGTGAATCTTTTGAGAAATATGTAAGCATAAAGGAAGATTTATACAGTAGTTTCAATCAGCAAATCAAGCATATCTCATCAAAATATGACCTATTCAAATGGCAAGTGATGTAGTGAAGAAAGATCATCTCTAAGCTGAGTACATGTTAAGTTCAGCAAAACTGTCAAAGCCCCTTAAAGGCAAACAGCCCATTACAGACCATGAACGTTGTAAACTATTAGCACTGCCAAGGTAATGTGGGATAATTTCTCCAGAACTGACTAGCTGACATGTTGTCATTTGACTTTTCCTCAGAAATCAACAGATACATCATCTGTGCAGATAACATGCTTAGCAGTAAGGAGTTTCTCTGCCTTCTCAGAACAGCTAATATAAAACAGGTGAAGGGCAAGCCTGTATAGGCTACAGAAGTTACAGTAGCAAAAAAAAAAAAAATTGAGCAACAAAATATCTTAAGAATTCCATAATTGTCTACTGCTCTATAGTACAGAGCTTAGAAAAATCAACTGGAAGACTGGCAGAAATCAGGATGCTGATTTCTCTGCCAAGAGTAGAGAAATACTGCAGCATTGATCCCCAGCAGAATGCACAATCCCCAGGGAAAGCATAAATTCACATGATTGCATTGCAACGATTTAACTTATTAGGCAGTTGATCAATATCTCTCCTGTCACACAAGAAAGGACACAAACTGCTTTGGGAAATGCTAATGGACACTCTAAGGTAAATCTGCCTTTTAAGAGCATCTCCCTTTGTACACTAGAAGGATCTAAAGTAGTAAAAGTGCTGCAGTTGCACAGGAGAGCATACCCAGGAGATTTAATTAAAAGATAGAGATAACAATGCAGAATATAACGGCTGACCATGAGGCAAAAGAGTCTTCCAAACATATATGACTATTACAAAGCCAACAAAAAAGCCTGAGGTTCTTCAGTGACAATAAGCAGCAGTTCATCCACTGTACCTATCAGAAAAGGTTTTTTGATATTCTTCCCATACCCCAGTTTAACACTGGCAGACTGTCAATGACACCTTTAGAATAATTACTGACTTACTCTGGCATGAATCAGGCCCTAAATGCATAATCACTTTTATAACAGATGCAAACAGATTATACAAAAAACAAATAGGTATCCCATAGGAAACAAATAGAACACAAGCATCTAACATAAAAGAAATATTCCCTTAGACCTTCAAATGACAGTTCTGATATAAAATACTGCAAGAAATAAAATATTCTGTCACTTTCTACTCTCAGCGACTTTATCATCAGTATATTACATTATCTTATCTCATTGAGCTCTCACTGGTTTGATATCACAACAGCCCTGATGAAAAACAGTTAAAGAGAACAGAGACTGAGTTCCCTGTGTTCAAGAGGTTGAAACATATTTTGTTCCATTGGAGTTTTAAAATAAATAAAAGTTTTAAAGACCAGAGACCACAAAGTTGGTTTAGATCATTGACTGAGTACAAGATTATAGTCCACTGCTGTCCAAACTGAAAGGCATAGATCTGTGCCGCTGAGTATGAATAAGAGCTCTAGAAAAGGAGTAAGTTTTTGTACAGCTTTGATTAGCAATATACCTATCCCGTCATATGCCAATCAACAAAAACCTCAAATGTCTTTTGCTACAGAAAGTTGAGCTCGTATCATAAAGATTCATGGGTTTTGCTGTAAAGTTCAGCCTGGTTCAGACATTAACCAACTTGGAAAAAAAACCACTCACTGGACAGTGACTTGATTGAAAAAGTGTGTATCAGCCCAAAAATTAAAAAGAGGGAAATTTCAAAACACTGATTTATAACATTTCTAAATAGAATCTTTTCTTTTTAAATGTTTTATTTGTTCCAAACAACACACTGCATATTTGTATTTCTTTACAGAACTGACCTAAGTTGACTTTCAGTTGGGCCCCCCCAAAAAGTTTAATTTCTTCTTATTCAAAATAAAATAAAAAAAAATAAACATCGGGTAATGCCTGTCTTGGCTTAACTCAGCCATGTTTTTCACACCTGCTTTTCAGTGTGGCCAAATAACAGAGAATCCCATAATTCATGCAGTTCAATTCCTTGGCAATTATTTTATTTAAATTCCATATAGCTCCTGAAATACTTTTAGCCAAAATAACGCCAAAGGTTTCTGCATCGAGGTACAATTCCGTTAAGCCTTACTTTGAACTTTTTCAGATATTCTATGGCTGAATTTTATGCAGATCAGGTTTGCTTTGAGATTCAGATTGAATACTTATGAAAATATGTGGTGGTTGTTTAAAGCTACAGTATTCAAAGATTTTCTGCCCAAAGGAGCCCCTTTAACTTTCAAACTGTACTTACTGTATGTATTTTATGTGAGCCTTGAGTAATTCCAGCTCTCTTCTCTGCACAGCAGTATTGTTCATGTTCACTGATACCTGTTCTCCATATCTTGGAATTTTCCCTAATTGAACTCTGTCTCTAGAGGGTACTCATTCATCCATTTTCTGGTAACTCATATGTTCTGCTGGGATTTCAAAAAAGACAGCAATTACTAGAAAAGAAAAAAAGAAGTTTTGAAATTTTAAATACATTTGTCTTGGCTACATTTACTTCTTTCTTGTATTTGCTTTACATGAATATTAATTTAATTGAGTTTCATCAGCATGAATGAACACAAAAAGTGAATTTTTAACTAGCTTCTGTCAAGCATTCATACCAGAAATTAGACAGGTTAGACATCTATGTATAATGAGGAGAAATACAAGTTTATTAGTGAGAACTGAATGAAAAGCATGCATTCTCATGCTTCAAGGCATTACAAAAATAAATCCAGAACTGATAGCCCTTAGCTCTCTACAAATAACATCTGATGGAGAATAAGGAGAAACTTTTCCTTCCTATATTTGTTCCCTAATTGCTTGATGGTACTATATTCTGAAGCCAGTTTATCAAAGAGACAATAGACACATGCACGCGTCACTGCAGAGAAAGTTTAATCAGTTATTCCATGGTAACTGTGCATGTTTTTAGTTTATAAAAGGGTGAGGTTGCTTATGCCTCATTTAAAAAATGTAATCTACCCTATATTTTCTGTTGCGTATATCAGGGTATGAACATGCACAAGGGTGTTTCCCATATAGCAAACCAACATAAAATTAACTCAGAGAGACTTGCCTGTGTGCTCATACACTATGATAAAAGGTAGGCCTTCCTGTCCTGCACAAAACAGCAGTTCAAACTTACATAGCAATATTACACTTCTTTTATAAATATCCAATCTCAGAACAGAAAGAGCAGTAAGAGACTACTCATACTCTGCTCAAATCACACAAACACCTCAAAAAAATGCTAGTCTAAGAAAGTTACAGGTCTTAGATATTTCACTAAGAAAAAGGTGGAATTCATCAAGTAAATTATTCATTGTAGTTTATCAGCAATAACTGTTAATAGATGTCTACAAACTTGCAAATGCATCCATTTTCAACATGATTTTCAGGCAACTGTTTAGAATATCATGGCATTCTAACAAAATGTTACGAGGTGACATCTTGGTATGCTATTTAATAATTCATATGGACACATAAACTCCCTTCACTCTGCCCATCAACTAGCATTTACAGTTTAAATAATCAGTCTGGCAGTTCAGAGTTAGGAGACAAGAAGGAAAAACTAAGTATGCAGAAGCAGTTCCCTGTGGAGGCAGGGGGGATGCTACAAAACTTACATGGTTTTTACACTGCCAGCTATGGGAAGTCACCAATTTACACAACATGTCTTTCAGGCATGTACTGAGAAGCAGAAATGTGTATGTTATTTTAGGGTTAAACAGTCATCAAAGGCCATAGATAGAAAAAAACAGACAGCCCTAGAATTTTTACACCTAAACAATTTCTAATGTAAATGATATAGAAATAAGAGTGGTTGGCTATAAACTTCTCCAAAAATAGTATTTGTGAATAATGAACTTTTTCACAGATAATTCCATTTAGTACCTTTGATATAATAAATATTGTAATAAAAACATTTATTGCAAGTAATTGCAACTAAATTATAGAATACATTCTATGTGCTTTCTTAAGGGGTTTATTCACGTTTCCATCCCAGGCAAGTGTTATTCCTACAGAAAAAAAACAGACCATAAGCAAGACTGTACTGTGTGACAGACTTTACTGAATCATACTGTAGTTTCCTAGGAGATCTAGAACTTGTCAACATAGTCACTTGCTATTAAAGCTCCAGCATTTTAATGAATAAAACTGTAGCATATTCACTGTTGCAGTCTGCATGACATTAAATTATATGATGGACTCCCCTAAATGACAAACATTAAATTAGGAAACAGTTTATGATGCATATGTGCTGTACAGCCTCTGTTAATATCCTTCTCGTGTTCCAACTTCTTCCACATGTAGTAAATATCGCCAAATGTCTTCAGCCATTTACAAAACCACACTATAATGCTGGGAAAAAATTGTAATAGCCAATGCTTCCTTTTCAGTCTTTATCTTTCCTTCAAAATATTGTCAGAGTACACTTTGATAACAGGAAATCCCAGTATGCAGATAGGGAAAAACAGATTTTCCTTTTCCGGAATGTTCACCATAATGTAACAACTAATAAAGCAGAGGAACAAGCTTTTACTGATAACTGGACAAACAGTGAAAACTCTTCTATTTTAATTAATGCCATCATGAAGTCTGGAGAAGAAGAGATTTCATTTAGCCTCTTAAGTATAGAATAGACAAGGTTTGTGCCTTGTATTCAATATACAACCCAATCAAAAAGCTCAACTATATGAGCCCTGTGGGGAGATCAGTCAGCCTCCTCATCCATTCATTCCTAGACCTCTCATTTAAACTTTAAGTGTCAATGAATGCCAGGTGATCTGGTCTTCATTAGATGGCTCTACACAAGATAAAGTCAATAGGTATTACCTATCTCAATATCTACCAGCTCTGCCTAAACTCAAGGCTGTGTCTAGGAACAGAGGCCCATACCCCATTGCCAAATCTTCAATCTGTACTTTTAAAAGGAAGGATTTCACAGTCCTTCTTGTGCCTCCAAATTTTTTGCAGTTACTCAGTCCTTCTTGTTATCCCAAGTCCAGGGAAAAATAAATAAGGGTATATAGAAAAAACATCAAAACTTTATAAATGGGAATTAGAAACTTGTTGCATTTAATGTCTTCCCCTAAAAGTGTTTCACATGTTTCACATTGGTAGAAGAGCACTCAGTGTTTTGCACAGCCACACATGGAACAACTCATGCCACACCAGCTTGTTATACTCTGTTGTGTTTATTATAGTAGAAACAAACATGTTAGTTTTCTACAGGCTCAGAGAACACTTTGCAGAAAGTTAGAGGACAAAACCATTTCCATAAGAATTTTCTTCTTTTCACCAAAAAAAAAAAGGGAAGAGAGGAAGAGGAGGAAGGAAAGAAGAAAAGAAGTATAAGTTTTATGTATACAATTTTTGCCAAAGATCGTTCAAATTCAAAAGATTTGCATAGCTGTATAGGTATAAAGATTCAAAAATAGCACAACTGTAAACTAAATATTTTATGGGTTATAATAGTCATGCCTGTGTTCTAAGAAGGGAAGTTAGGAAAACAATTTCTTTGTTGCTAGAAGAATACTGAGCTATTACAGAATCCATACATTCCCTTGTACAATTCAGCAACTTGCCAGATAATAGGTTGACGAAACAATAGGTCAGTCACTTTGCATTAAACTTTATTGTCCATGTTAGGTTTTGGTTAAATATCATAAAGTTCCACATCAATTTTGCCATTTTGCAAACATGAACAATTTTTCTGCAAAGTTCAAAAGGGCACTGATAACTAGGTTCCCTCTACTGGGCTTCAGATGGAATCTTGAGAGGAATGTAATAATTTAATTTGTGACGCAATGAGGAGTATGAATCAGATCAGCACAACTTTTCAAAAACACCTTTGAAAGTAAGTTCTTAGACCTGTGTTCTTGGTTAGAAGACTCTGATCTGGTGTCTACAGTTATGGAGTTCTTACAAACATTCTGAGGTTGATTTAATGTCTTTAGAAGACATGAATTTGACAACTACAGCTTAGAGCTAGAACATCTGTGAAAAATTCACGAGGGAAAAAACGAGGTTCAGTACACCTTATTTCTCACTTCATCTTATCTAGAATCTGATAAGGGAAGTTATTTGGTTTGATCCACTTCCAATGCAAAGAAATAAAATTTAATAAATAAGAATAACATTTTATTCAAAAGACTTATTCACTTATACTTGGATTTTTAGTTCATTTACATAAGAATAGTATGAAACATTAGCAAGAACACAATGTTATACACTTACAGGGGAGTAATGCATCTATGGTCAGACTTCACTGCAAATGTCAAGTGTTCTCATGTCACTGCTTGCTTACTGAAATTACTAAAACAATAATGACAAAGATTAATAGAATAACAGGCTTTAAGGAACAGGTATTAAAAAGTAGAAGAATTAAGAAACCTGCAGAGAAAGACAGAAAAAAACTTCCCTGACAAAATATTATTCAATTAAATTTGAAGTAGTGCCCCAACTAAAGATCCTGTTTTCAATCACTTACATCTGCCTTGGCCTGAATTTTCCTGGAAAATTGCAGTCAAAATACTGCAGCCGCTCCCAAGAAAAAGGCTAGCGGAAATCTCATTCTTTTAGGATGTTAAAAGATTCTGAAGACCTTTCTCTAAGAAATCTCATGCTTTACAATGAGGACTTGCAAGTTGGCAAAGATCTTGTGCTTTTTGCACTCTCAAAGAAAAGCCACTCAGAAATGTTCAGCTTGCAAGCCATGTAGTTTGTGCACAGTCAGTACTTCCTGGACTTCAGTTGCTGTACTTCCCAACCTTTCTGTCTGTACCGGACATGCTCCAGGCGCCTGAGAAGGTCTTTCTCTGCAATTGCAGCTTGGTGCCAAATCTGAATCTAACAATCTGAACGAAGGCCAGAGGTCTTTTCTGCTGTTTCAATCTCTCATTACTAAGCCCAAGCAATACACAGGAGGCAGCCCTCAAACCCAAATATAAAGGGAGAGAGCCAATTCTTCAGGGGAACAGACTGGGAAGATGAGTCTGAGAAATTAAAAACAGACTAAAGAAGGTTGGGAAAAGACAGATTGAGACCTGGAACATTTGGGCTGGAAGAAAGATGATGGAGAGGAAATGGAACTAAATCTACTCAGAAGCAAGTAGGTTGCTGAGCAGAGAGACTAGGGTAGAATCCAGAAAAGGTGAAGGGGAGACAAAGTGCTATTGAAGAACAACTTCCAAAGAAGAGATATCGAGGAGTGAGGCTGGAGGAGTGAGAGACAGACAAAAGTGAAGATATGGAAGTCAGACACAGTAGGCAGATAAATAAACTAGGTCTAATAAAATATGGACAAGGCAATGCACGTGAAAAATCTGCTTTATGAAGACTAAGACTTTAGCAGCAAAAAGCATAACTCAGTAGCAGCAGGTTGGAGGGGATGAAAGTTACTCCAAGAGGCTAGAATGGAACCAGAGACTTCCAGGACTTTTTGTAGTGATAATTATTTACATTCTTGTCCTTCTTCAACATTCAGTGAAGAGGGTGAAAGCCCTCATTTATGGGCTTCTGCTTTGCCTTGGTCCTCTTCTTCTGTGAGGGCAAATTATTTTTGAATTTTACATCCCACTGAGAATTCTGATGAATGAAGCACCTTACAGATTGTGGTCTTTAGACCTCACTCCCCACAGCCCCAGGATTCCTCTGAACTACTCTAGTATCCACACTCCAATAACCAGAATACCCTGTCTCCACCTGCCCCCCCAAAGTCCTATTTTCTCAAGATTTCTGAAGCCAAATGGTCCCCAAGATAAAATTTTAATTAAGGTAACAAAGGTAAATAGGTAACAAAGGCTAAGTCCAAAGAATATTTTGTAAAAAGTGAGAACATGCCGATACTCACAGCATTTGCATTTTTGTCTTACCTTTGAAGGAAATAGTTATTTTAGTATTTTCTGAAGTCTTTACTTTCACTTCTTCTGGCATGACAAAATTTTTGCGGTTTGTTTTGTTTAATAAAAAGATATTAAAATTTTTAAAAATAAGCCTTCAATAAAAAAAATTGACTTTGATGTGTGTACATGAAGCCAACTCAGCTCAAAGGCACTTCCAGGAACACACCAAATTAACTTCTTTTTTCTCTTTTATAGTTCACCATTCATTTTGCAGTAAATCTACTTAGCCCAAATACTATGTCTGACTTGCTTTGGGAGAGCAAATGCGACTGCTTCTGCAGAGCCATTCTATACAGAGAAGTTCTTTTCAAAACACCACAGCATTTCCATTCTATTTTTACAATTCCTTAAGCATCATAGCAGATATGGGTATAACTGCATGTGATAACTAGTTAAGCAACTTTTTTATCCTTTCTATAGATTGGTTACAACTGAAACAACTCTCAGACCAATAGTATCAGACCCAGTTAAGCCAAACCTCACCAGCTTAGGTATGTAATATCAAAGCACTTTTATAAAAAATAGACATTAAAAGTAACAAGGAGTGTAGCATGTAGCCTGAATATCTATATAAATCCCCAGAGATTTTGTTCAACGTTGCAAAAACTCCAGTACAAAATTAGCCACAGAACCCTCATCTCCTGATTCTTGGCTTTGATAATCACAACACAAGTATCCTAAGTCCAAAAACGTCTCACGTGTCAAGTTTTCACAAGTTAATCAATGGGCTTTCCTTAAGGATTATTAGAATAAAAGGTTCCAATGAGAAAATGTTCTTTGAACTATAAAAAAAAAAAATAGCAGAGAGCTTTCTTTAATAATTTGCATTCCATCCATTGCTTCTGGCACTCATCAGAAGAGCTCAGACAGCTGCATTTCAATTTTCAGATTTCAATATTATCTTTGATAGGTGTTAAGCTTTGTATACATCTAGCTTATTTCTAAGCCTTATTCTTCTAAAATTCACTGCTCAGCTGGATCTAGTTTTCACTGTCAGTGGCCTGAAGAAGATGATCACTTAATGTGAAAGGACCCATGAAGTAGTATGAGAGAATGACATGTCACAGTGTCAAATTTTGCAAGACTGTTCTGTATTACTCAAGTTGATGTGTCTGAATCACAGTCTGGAAAACTTAATTTTGGAAGTCAGTACAAGTTTTGGAAGACAGTTCTTAATTGAAAAGTTCATTTCTAATGAAAGTGTGAGGTGGTGAAAGGTTGGACTAGCAGACTAGATCATTTGAGTCTTTATTAATAACATGAGTTCATTTTAATTCAGTGAAGCACATAATTGGCATCAAGCTTTTCAAGATCAGCACTCTCTTCTGTGACTGGAATCTGTAATATTTTAAGACTTTTTTTAATGTTATGGTAGATGTTTTTATTATTTGCATTTTTAAATTAGGTTACTGTTAGATAGTTCAGACTAATTATAAGCTTGCTGATTTTATTGAGCCCAATGATATCCACTGGCTAGTGACGAATCTTTATAAGTCTAAACCTGAATTCCTTGTAATTACTCTGCAGCCATCTAGCATTATAGTACAGAGATGAATCAGGTTCCCCTGAGATTACTCCACCTTGAGTAACCAGAAGAGAGCAATGGGGTCAATTACTGTTTCAGTTTACCCCACAGCTGCTGCATGTAAATCAGTTTACCAGAAGTTCAGGAAGTGCTTTAATAACATAATAATAGAGAAGCCTTTCTCTCTGCAGTTTCAGGCAGTCTTGATGTAGGACAATGAAACTCAGAAGTAAAAATACACTGAACACAATGGAAATGGTCTTAGCCATTTAGAACAGAAATCACTACTCTGCAAGTGCAGAAACTTTCTAATGTTTGCCATATTGAATTCATCCATTTTATTGGGGTACTTGTCTATAGAAGAAATATGCTTTAAAAACCCCTGTGTAATACAGATCACTCAGTCACAGGTACCATTCTATTGGATATGAGCTTTCAATGAATAACGTCCTGAGTATTTTTGCACTCTTAATATTAGCACTGCCAGGATTTTCTGAATAATCAAAGTTTATTTGCAAATCCATAGTCCGATTTTCAGTTCAACTTTTCAAAAGAACTTGTGATTCAAAAATCTAAATTATATTTCATTAATCTTTTAGGCACTGATAAACTTTGCCCCAAAACAATTGATAATTAATAATCTTCAGCTAAGCTATTACCAATTAAATTCTTGTTTGTTATTTTACTTTACATAAGATAGCTACTTCAGTTACTACAAATCAGGAATCTGCAGGTCTATTTGTTTTGAAAGAAATTAGGCTTAGTAAACAGGTAAAGATAGAAGCAATCTCAAGCTGCCATTGGCTATGTTGAAATTATCATCATGCATCTCCGCACAGGCTTACAGCCCCTGTTATACAAATCTTCTGCTTTAAACAGAAGTAACATATTAGAACAGTCTAACTAAAAATGCTCTAAGGTCTTTTTAGGACATTTTCAGAGGCATAAATGAGAACCAGCTACCACTCTAGCAATGGAAAACCACGACCTTTGAATTTTCAGAAAGCCTCAACTTGCTATGGTTGAGCAATAGATTTTTCTCATTTTTTTTAGGTTGATAAAGTTCATGTAAGTGGCAAGAAGAGACAGATACAGTACGGCTGATGCAAGCAACAACTTCTGGCTTTCATTTGTGCCAAGGCTGAACAGTAATCCTCATGGCTACAGCATTTTCTTGTCTCCAAATACAATCCAGTCCTCAAACATAGCAACAGAAGCTGAACCTTGCAGAGCTTGCGAGGTCATAAGGTCTCTAAAACCAAGATTGTCCTTTCTGGAGGAGCATTTCACCAGAGCAGGAGTTTAGCTGGATCCCTTCCCATACATATGCTCTGAAACAGAGTATGAAAACATCCACACAGAAGATCTGACAGAACTTTCTCAAGATGAATATTCAGACTGAATTATTTTCATTGCATACATAATTATGTATCTTTAAATCATTCAGAAATACAGGATATCTTAGATTCAGTGTACGTCCTTCAAGACCCTAAAGGGAGAAAACAGAAGGAGGTACCAAAAGGACAGACAATATCTTAACACCAAATTCCAAGGAGTATTTTAGCCAGTCTCTCAGGTCCTCAAGGTTTGAAGTCATAACAAATTATGCTACTTCTACTTTAGCATGCTTTCTTAACAGCTCAAAGCACTGCATGAGCAATTGATTGCAAAATTTAAACTCTATATTTTTACAACGTTTAGACAATGGAGATACATTTCTTCTATCTGCTCAAAGAAGTCCACAATTTACCCTAAGAGAACCTGCAGAAATAATACTAGACTGTCTCCTGCCATCCTTCCACAGACACAATTTTAAAAGTGCTGACATTGTGTGTCATTCAATTCCAATGAATTAAAAAGCAGCATTAAAGATTTTCTACTAAATTGTTTTCTTTTACTTGTTAACTTCAATCTGAACACACTCTTCTCTCGCTGTGCCAGCACCTATCATCATACTGCATGGCACTTCTTTAGGGAAATGTGTCTGCAGACTAGAACTCTGTAAAAAAAAAGAACAAATGCAACTTTGCAGACTGCATGTTCCACTTAAGAAGCAAATGGATATCTGTTCAGGGCAATGCTTTCCACTGTAATAGTCAAAGCTTTGAAGCTTGGTCCAACTTCTAGTACCCCGCAATCTGCTTCGTGTAAAGAGCAGCGTGCAGCTGCACTCTGGCACAAGCGGATGAGAGAGAGGATGGAGTGTCACCAATTACTTCAGTGCTTTAACTGCTAGAGATCCAACTTTGCTTCCTTGTACAAGAATCTCAGCCCCACTAGCACTGTACTCTACTAATTCATCACTTTTGTAACTGCCTCTGGAACAGCTTCCCTTCAATTTTTCATTTCAAAACCTTCCAGAATCTCAGCAGACCCCAGGGTGGCTGTTAAACACAAAGTACAATTTATGAAACAGTGTCAGCTGTGTGCCAGCTCCAAGAGCACACAATGGCAAATGGACCAATTCTGGCTGTCCACAAGCTCCTAAGCGGCAAAGTGAAAAATACTGTTATCAGCACCCCAAGCAGAAAAGAACATACAGTTACGAAGCCAATCAGTCTTCATGGAATGAGAAGCTTTGTTTGAAGGCAACTAAGGAACCATGCAAACACTATATATGTGGTAATTTCTAAATGTTCTCTCTGATCTGTCCATGCACACTAAGGACAGCAACACATAGAATCAAGTCACTGCAGTGCATTACAGTTAAATTCAGTTCAAACTAGTCCCTTCTGTCACTCCAACTCAAACATACTACAAGTGAAGTGAGTACCTAGGCAGAAGAATGCACAAGATCAAACAGATTAGTATACTTAAAGACCATGCAAAAATAACCTTTGTTATGTATTTCCATCATAAAAATGAGTTATATTCTGTCAAATAAAAGCAGAGAGCAACACACATCTAGAAATGTAAGGACAACCGGAAACCAAAGCCAATAATTGTTTCAAAGAGGAAGGAAGGGCTTGGGAGGTGTGGTGAGAAAATTTGTTCTCATTTAAACTGCTACACCAAGATAAGGTGTAGTGACTTATCTGGTCTATTCACCATTACCAGTCTCATAATTATTTCTCTTGCATTTGTGTTATTTTAGATACTGAAATCTATAATCAAGGTTATGCTTCAATACTAAATAAGAAATTAGCAATCAGCCACCAATATTAAGCTGACATTTCATAGGGATTTTAATATCCTCTGGACCTATGGAATAGGCTGCCCAGGGAGGTGGTGGAGTCACCATCACTGGAAGTATTCAAAAAACATGTAGATGTGGCACTTCGGGACATGGTTTAGTGGGCACGGTGGTGTTGGGTTGATGGTTGGACTTGATGATCTTAAAGGTCTTTTCCAACCTTAATGATTCTGTGATTCTTTAAAGTTCAGCCTGTATATCCATTAACTGTGTGCACTTTTAAGTAGCACAATCTTTTCCAGCTAATTTGGTGATGTAATACCACAACCTTAAAAGACTAGATACAGCGTTTGCAGAGGACTTTCCCCATCTCATGACAGGGTCCACATCTCAGATTTACTATAACTGTTGCTGGGATGGAGTTCTGAATTCATTAACTTCAAAAAACCTACATTTTTTTTCCTGTAAAGGAAACAGGAGCCCCATGTTTAAGCATTATCTCTTCCAGTTTTCTGATCTTTGTACACAGTGCTACCTAGGTCTATAACTTAGCTCTAGAGACTACACAGATGTGAGTCTAGCTTGTAAAAGGATGGCCAGCTGTTGGCAAGAGGAATTCCCCTTTACTCCTCATACCCTGGTGTAGCCTGTGATACTAAAGCTGGATGATAGGTTCAGATAAAACAGCCATCATTCTCACAAATATTCAGCTTTTACTAAGTCTAATACGTACATATTAGAGAAGTTTAAAACACAGTCTTTTCTTGGAAATTCTTCCTGTTTAAGCCCCTTTGTTGCATGATGGATCTCCACCAGACAATAGAAGGTTTCTAGGCTGTTCCAGACCTGCACCTCTGTTCTAATCTGTTTTGCCTTAGTCACTCTAAAACATGTATTCATATCACATTGAAGTTCAACAGCTCCTAGACTGCTTACCAACAATGCTCAGCTCTAACCACTCAAATTCCTTACAAAAACCACACCCTTTACAAATGATCTTTCCTTATAAAACCAGATTAGGCACTACCTTGATGGTGCTACCCAAGTATGCATTCATATCAGGAAAAACATCTGCATGAATAGTAGCAAGTTGCAATTACTCCTCCTCCATGTTAATTCAAACGAAGTAAAATATCCAAAGACATTTTTTTGAGAACAGACCCACATCTCTAGTTTTTCTGTCTGGAAACACTACCACCTTCCTCACGAGTACATGGGGGTAGTGAAGTTCCAGCAACAGGAAATGATAGGTCTATCTTTTGCTAATAGAATAAGATTTGTGACAAACAAAAGAAGCATTACATTATCCTACTACAGCAGTTGTACAGATGACAGCAAGTAACAGGTCAGGAACATTACTTATAGATATTTTAATATCAATATTAAATGACATGTTTGTCCTAGAATGAAAAAAAACCCACAAAACAACCACTTTAAAAGATAAAAATCCAGTTCAATAATAGCACAGTCCCCAGTTTCATGTTATGAAATTGTAGGTACTGAGGTCACATGACATCAATCTTCCAGGCAGTCACATGATGAAACAATCATGTGATTACTCTACCCTATAATTAAGGGTCTACTCAAGCAAAGGTCCATCTTATCTTTACTAGTGTACTTTCTTTTCCTGTGTGATCAAATACTACACAGTAAACAGAAAGTATGAACCACAGTGCACAATAGCCAAAACCCAAGAGTAATGCAAGGACACAAAAATGAGAACAATATCTCATAACAGTTGACAGCCATTAGATCACTACCATTTTCCCACAGGGACTGGCTCCAATATTTCTGCTATGGCATTGAGTTTTTTGATGGAGATATTAGCATCTACATTTTCAACATTGCATGGGATTTAGCCACAGGCATTATGCAGCTAAATCTTGTTCATGCAACGCCTGGAAGATTTAAATGGAAATGATTAATTATTACCTTTTAGCACTATCTTCTGCAGGAAGAATTTAGAGTTCAGGAGCAGTCCTTCAGGAAATTACCCCTTAACACTTGTCCCTCAGTGCTGTATAATAAAAAGTTCATTGCAATGATTTTTCACAGATGAAAGTTTTTAGATTTTTCCTTTTATTCCCCTTATCCGAACATTCTTTGTCTAATCCTTTTGGGTTTTTTTTTTCTCCTCATGGGTAGAAGAGATCATCATCTCCAACAAATTCTTTAGTACTAATTGTAATTAACAATCACAGACTGAGCTACATTATTTACTTGCTGGGCATCTGGCATTTTTCCTGCAATCAGTAGCTGAAGGTGACACTGCCACACTGGAAAAAAAATGAGAAAAATCAGAGGTCTCATTGTTCAATTTCTTTTTGTTGTATGGATTACATGATGGAAGTTACATTACTAATTTGGTAAACACCAGGCTGTTCTTGGTAAACTAATAAAGACACTAATTTTCCTTTGTCTTTCCCCAACAATGTCATAAGCAATTTCAGATTATGTCTAAGACTTTTTGTCTTCCTGCAGCTACTACTAGGATTCTGGTGAAATTTAAGTAAGTTAACATTCTTCCTTTATATATGTTAACACAGCTTTTTGTAGGGCATTCCCAAACCCCGATTATATAATTATAGAATTGTCTAGGAAATCCACTCACATGGCCAGGGAACTATGCTCCAAAATACGCAGCAAGCATTAAAAAAGTTTGCACTAAACTGTGTTTATAAAAATGACATCTAGTTTGTGAAATAAGGACAAATTGAGTGGTCTCTGCAGAACATCACATTAAGTGTTGCACAGAAGATGTCTTACTACTGGAAAAGGCTAAGGTTAATGCTTACCAATAAGACTACCAGTGTGTAATACAGTTCATGACGCAGGTCATCCAACGTCCAAGCAGCAGAGGGAAGAAACTGAGAATGTGGAATGCAGAAACTAGCTTCATAAATTGGATGACTGCCTAGATATATAGGGCTTCTAACTTTTTTGTCCTTAGTCCTATGTTGGAATATCTCTGAATATTCTGAATATTGTATCCACTCCAGCAGGAGTGGATAAAAGGGGTGGGAAGAAGAAGAGGTATGAGCATAAAAAGTTAATCTCCCCATGTAATATTCTGATTTGTTACCGAGGTGCAAGGGGAATACCATCAGCACATGCTATCTGGCTCAAAAGCAGAGAGAACTTAGATTACAAAGGCAATGGATGAGTTAGATCAGGAAGCCAAACAGACAAAATAGAGTCAATGCAGAAATGAAGAGAGGATTTCCACTCAGCTACACCCATGTATTGCATTCTCATTTTTGCAGTAGGAGAGCACTGTAAAACATTCCATTCAGCCACATCTCCAACTGATGTTGATCATCCAGTCCACTGACATCAGTGACCCTTCAAGCCTGACCAAGCAATTCCATCATAAGACAGTTAGCTGGAGGCATAATGTTCTGCATGTTAAAAAACTCTGTGACCTCCTATAATAATACTACTACCCCCAGCTTCTTTTAAAAGGAAACTACTTCTACATAACGTACTTAAGAGTTAAAACTGGACAAAACTTCAGATGTAAAAGGCAGGACACTGGCAGGCATATTAACCGGCTGTGTAGCTGTAGTAAGGGAAACTGCCAATACAAGTAATGACCTCATGCTGAAAAAAGTAGTGCAAGTGACATTTATCTATATGTACAATATTACTGCTTGATTCAGATTTTAAATTCCAAAATGAGCTATTATTTCAGTATCCGGAAAGAAAGTGTTACCTGGGCACTGCACTTTTGGGATTCAGAGCCTAGAATAATTCTATTCAGATAAGTAAGCAATATTGGAAGTCATCCAAGAATTGGTGGCACATGGCAGTCTCATTGGTGATGCTGGAAGGTGTTCCTTTCCTAGAGGGAGAGTACCCTTAGGATATGCCAAGTACAAAGTAGTTCAAATAAAAACAGTAACCTTCTAGAAAACTGCACAGATAGATCTCAAGGAGAACCACACAAACTGAAAGCACCAAAGTGGTAAAATTAAAAAATATTTTAAATCAAACCACTTATTTTTAAATTTAAACAAAACAACAACAACAATTCCACAAAACCTCCACTCAGCTCAAAAGGAGATGCGATAGTACTCTGGAACTGTAACTTTTGACTTCCACAATAGGTTTTTTTACTTGTGTGCTCCAAGCTGCCTTGTAACAGTAGCAGAGTGAATCTAATGGTAATATCAGATTAGTAAGGGAAAAGCACATCACAGAAAATTAATAAATTTAAAAAGTCTGCCATAAGACTTATTTGCTGACCAAATTAAAGCCTGGGAAAGTACAGGATATGAAGGCAAAAATGCCATTATGAAGATGCTTTGTAAATAATGCTGACAGACTGAACTGAATATACATTTCACTGGGTATTGTTAAAATAATATAGTATGGCAAGGCACATTACAAATCCAAGAATTCCACTTCTGATGGAGCACGGATAATTAGAAAACCTTTAAAAATTTTTCAAAAAATGGGAAAGTGTTAGATGAAATTTCCTGGTAGGAAAGAGTTAACATCTGCTGCTGTTTGTGGATATTCTTAATTGGCAAGTTCTGCATTACATTTAAAAAAATATTTAATTGCAGTATGTTGCATTCCACTGCAAATGGTATTGCTGCAGTAGCCTCAAAATCAAATCTCAGAACATGGTCATGGGATAGGCAAAAGCGATAAATTATTTTGCAGCAATAGCAGGGAGAGCTGGCTGATTACTTTTAGCTACAATGCTGATTGCAGCTACAATGTTTTGTTGCTCTGAGACAAAAAAAGGCCAAATTAAGACATTCCACTGACTTCAACAGGAATTAATTCAGCCCAGAAAAATCCTCAGTGAAATACATAACTGGTTTGTGATATTTGACAGACTTATAAATTATTTCTACATAACATAACCAGGATCTAATTTTCCTGCTCATCTTCTCAGTCAAACTCTTTTTCCAGGCTCTCTTCTTCCAGCATTCCTACCTAATAAAAAAAAAGTGTAGAGAAGATGTTGCTGCATTCTCAACTAGTCACATTGACTACGTAATTGTACTTCTGCCTTCATCATCTTGTGCTGTGTCTTCGGAAGTCTTTTCCACTTTCAATGAGGAATGTCATCTTCTTGTACCTGCTCATCAAATTTGAAATGAAGCACCTTTGGACTTTGCCCTTCTCTGATTGAAGAGATTCCTCATGAACACCACAGAAACCAAGCAATATCGTTTTCCTGCCAATCCCTTCCTAAACACCTCATTTGCTCAGAGGGCTGCAGAATGATGCATGATGATTAGGCTAAGGGTGAACTATGACAACTGGCCTAGCCAGTGACTGCTATTGTCTCTTTTCTTTGTAGGCCTCTAATCTGATGGCTCATATTGAATAGAATAGACTAGACTATTTCAGCTATAAAAAATAGTAGTAGTTAGGACCTACAACCATAATTTAGTCCTACTGCCTGACCACTTCAGGGCTGACCAAAAGCTAAAACATATTTAACTTTCAAGCATTGTCCAAATACCTTTTAAACACTAACAGGCTTGGGGCATCAACCACCTCTCTAGGAAGCCTGTTCCAGTGTTTGACCATCCTCTTGGTAAAGAAATGCTTCCCAATGCCCAGTCTAAACCTCCCCTGACACAGCTTTGAACCATTCCCATGCATCCTGTCATTGGATACCAGGGAGAAGAGATCAGCATCTCCCTCTCCACTTGCCCTCCTCAGGAAGCTGTAGAGAGCAGTGAAGTCGCCCCTCAGTCTCCTTTTATCCAAACTAGGTAAGCCCAAAGTCCTTAGCTGCTCCTCGTAGGACATTCCTTCCAGCCCTTTCATATTTCACTGTAATGGTAAGCTCTTCCCACAAAATAGAATGGGGAGGGGGTGTGTTTGTACAAAACCACCTGATTGTGTCATGATTCAGGCCTCAATACTACAAAACATTAATGGTAAACAAAGCTGGAAAGCTGAACAGATTACACAAAAGCCAGCAACAGCTGCAGCTTCTTATGTGGTAAATTGCTGATCAGGAACATTTCAGAGACTGTCTCTTGTGCAGTGGCGTGCTTTTCCACTATACATATGATTCTTAGATAAGGTCATTCAATGAACCTGTGTTCTCAATTCTAGGCACACTCACATTCTGTTTTCTCCCTTTTCCTCTGAATTGCCTTCTCTCCTTTAGCACTGACTGACTGATTAATTGTAATAATTTTAGCATTGCTTCTGCTGCTCACGTTAGAGATGTCATTTATTCGTGTGAGAAAGCAAAGATAAGCAGTATTTAGTTTGCTTTTCTGTCCTTATATAGGGCCTAAAAAGGAGGAAGCTCTAAAGTGTCTTCAGGGGAGTTACGCTGGTATTTGTTAGTGCAAACTCTGAGTGCCTTGAGGCAGAAGGATCTTGTTACCACAGCATGTTTCACAGGATTTTGTGATCACTGACAGAAGTGTCCAGAATGCATGTCCAGTAGATAAAAACAGAGAATTTCCAGGAAGAGCCACTTCACAATTTTATAACTGGGTAATTGAACACTTCTATGCTTCACTGACAAAATATCTTCCTGCCTGCCTAAAAACAACACAAGGCCAAGCCTCGTAGACTCACTGTGCAGAGATGAGGGGGAAAATAAAGGCTTTTGCAAGGTCTTTGTTAACACCCCATCTTACTGTACTCTGGCCCTTATCCCTGGCTCTGCTACAGTGAGCCTCTGGTCATGAAGGAATGATGTAAAAAAAGCAAATGTTTACATCACCAGGTTTTATTTTCCACTTGTACAACTTCAGTCAGGGCAGATTTGTTTTAATTACATCTTGCATGTTAATAGTACACATTTTCATCAGACACTTTTGTCATCCATGATCAGAATCTATGTTCTACATGAGTATACCTGCTCTTTGTACTCAGACTGAACAAGGATCAATGTAATATAAAACCCTACATAGAGCAAGAAGATCAAAGATTATTTAATCCTACCATGACACAACCACAGAGAAGCTGGCTGTTTTTATTCTCCTGTACCACCCACTTCTGTCCAGATTCAGGACCAAAGGCTAACACAATCAGATTTGCATTCTTGTCGGCTAACACTGCAAAGTACTGACAGAGGCCCCAGAAGACTCACAATGTCATGGCCCTTGAAACTTCTTTACCAACTGCATTATCACTCTTCTTGCCAGTCAGGAATTCAGAAATTATGCTTTACTTCCTTTGCATCTAATTTACATCTCAGACAGGGCTGTCGTTCTAACGCAAAAATGAACAACCAAGGAAAAAAGAATGGCTGCAAGAACATCACCAATAAGCCATATACTATTAAGATAGCTGCTTTTAAATACAGATAAATTCTTCTAAGTCTAGGATGAATCCCTCTCACAAACTACCACCTCTAAAAACAACCTTATGACCCTATGCTGATTGCAGGAAGGATGACAGAAACCAACAGGAAACTCTGCAATGTGAAACTCAGTGTGTAATGAGGAATGCAGTTTCCTTCACCCTGTGCATGCTTTCGTCAAGCTCATCACATAGCCCTGCTATGCATAAAGTACAGTTGTCACTTTGGCAGTAATGAACACTGCTGTTCACAGAAGCAACATGGAAGTGAAGAATACTTTGATAACATAGTATTCTGAATCATGCTGCCATTTAATGATTTTTACATCTTATGAGGATGGGGTAGAAACTTCTTACATACTTTTCTATTTGCTCTTCTGTGGTACCTTAAATGATCTATGCAGCTGCAGTTTTTCCTCTCTTTTCCTTCTGTCCCAAACTGTCCCCTGAAGCACACTGTAGCAGCACACCAGACCAGTGAATCCCATTCTTTCTATTTAACTTCCCCAGTGTTGTTTAAGACCAGAACAAGTACTGGTTTTGGCAATCGCCATGGAAAGATTCCACAATGTCTTTAGACCAAATGATATGATTCGGGCCTGCCTATAAATCTTTGAAGACTGGAATTATATCAGGAAAAAATATCCAGGTAGATCCTAGCATCAGCAGGGCAAGACACTCATTTTTTTCTATGCAGCAGATGAGATGTTAGGTCACAAACCATGTTCAGAGAGTCAAATTCTCATTTGGTGAGAATGGACTTCTAAGACTGAACAGATTTATGTCAGACAAAGATGATATTCATTTCCAATTGCTCTAGCTTTGTACAATTCAGTGCTTGATTCATTAATATTCAAGGCACTTTGCAAAGGCCATCTTTTGTGTGAGCATTTGTGGCAGAGAGATTGATGCATCCCAGTGGGTTTGTGATTCAGAGTTGTAAGGTGGATTTGTTTTGATATTAGCATAGTCAATGATTAGATGAACTGCATTTATTATATAAATTCTCTATCAAGTGTCACACTGTAAATAATGAGAAGTGGCTAGAAAGCTACATAAGTGTCAGAAAACAATCAAAATGTATGTCAAATATTAAGAAAGCTACACAGAATGTATATCCCTTCTTTCTCTGACATTGGTGATCCTATTCTTTTCCTGAAGAAATCAGGAAACCAGGATTCCTGGTGATCTTGTCTTTTGCAGAAAAAGACACTGTTTTCTCCTCCATTTGGATTCTAACTTATTTCATAATGGTACAGAAGACATACATTACACAATACTTCAATTTATTATAGTCTTTTTTTCACAAGATATAATCTAGTGAAAAATTTTCTTTCACTAGAATGCCTTTAAAGTCAGATTGTGTCATGCATTCATGGGTTAATGAAAGCATTTAAAACAATTTATAATTTTAGAGTAAGGTTAGTAGGCAAAGTCTATTAGTAGTGTTAATGAATTCCCATCTCAGCAAGAAAGGAACTAACTACTCTTTCATT
Source organism: Phaethon lepturus (assembly GCF_000687285.1). Lineage (NCBI taxonomy): Eukaryota > Metazoa > Chordata > Aves > Phaethontiformes > Phaethontidae > Phaethon > Phaethon lepturus. Next base: position 52,206 of record NW_010523842.1, on the reverse strand, counting down.
TCAGATTATGATTAGCTTGGGCTTCAGGCAACCACTTTAGTCATGGAAACAAATACCTATTTGCAAAAGCATATAGAGTAAGATTTCATTTAACTGTGTACCTTTTTGGTTCTTGATCAATTTAAGAAAGAAAAAAGTAACAGCAGATTCTAATGATCTGAATTTTATCATCATGTAATTTGAATGAAATAAAAACTATTATCCATAATGACAGATGAAAAACAGGGCGAACAATTGCAATATCATGAATACATTTCTACTAAAGGACAGTTAAATGCTGATTCAGCAACCTCCATCCTCCACTCTTCCAAAATCAAAATGTCTGCCATTTCCCTACCAGGCCTAGTCACAAAGTCTCCTATAAACTGTTCTGAATAAAGTGAAGGTACCACATCAACTGACCATGCTACTATGTGACCAAATGTGGTAGCTCATATTGTCAGAACATGAGCAAGCACTGTGTCACTCCATAGCGGAATGTACACAGTTATATTACCAACATATAGGTGTGTCCATGCCATGAAAACCTTGATTTCAGTTACCTTATGGAAAAGGATTGCAGGACTAGACGACACTGAAGAAGGTCATGGGCTGGATGAAACAGTAAAGTTTGATTCAGTCAATATGTCATCAGGTGGCCACTCTTGAATTAAACATGTTTCAATACATCTTTGAATACTTAGATGTTTGTCCACCTGAAGGAAATGGGAGATTTCTATGACTTCACACATATCATGTTTTTTACACAGTAAAACTTAGTTTGTGACTTACAGGTCACACATTAAAGCTATCTAAGAATATCTTTAATATTCTGTTACAGGCTATAGACTTATTCACCCTAGGATCCCTTCATAATCAATAGAAATCCAGTTAAAAGTCAATGGAGTCTAGTAATTCATTACATCCTAAAGCAAACATTTAGAGCAGATCAGATGAATCATTCCTTCAGTGCATCTATAAACACAGAAACTGACCTCATAGCCCCAGAGCTGTAGGATTTCCCTGGAATGTGCAGACCTTGTTCAAAGATTTTTAAACAAGGCAGAAATAATATGGTTTGATCCCAGAGCCTGTATATTAGTACCCTAACTGGAAAGCTACTGACTAGTCTGCCCTGTAGTCTATCATTTCTCTCTGCTTTTCACCAAAAGCTGCACTGTGGATTTAAGAAATCCTTGTTAAAAACAAACAAACAAAAAAACCCCACTTACATTCTTACTAAGAACCTTGGTTTGAAATAAACAGCATTTCCTAATGGGATTTTTGAAACATAAAAAGTTAATAATCTAAAGATCAAGGTAAAGACCTGTTGTTACAGGATATTTTTTGTAACAGGAAGGGAAGTCTGATTTTAGCAGTCCTGGTGTTCTTATCAGTTGAAAACAACTGATATGTAAAGTTCAAGTATACTCTAACAGCATTCATTTCACTGAACCAAAGCTGGCTTTAAAAAAAGAAAACTGTATTTACTGAAATAAAAACAATCAACATCATATGCATTTACTTCCACTTCTCTAGTCCTTTGCCCAAAGTAAACAGTAGTGCACACACAAAAAAAGGAAAAACCTAACAGCTGTTAAAGTTCTTTTTTTGAACAGAAAGGAGTACCAATACATATGCTTTTAAATTTTTGCCGAAAGTCATAAGATTTAGAAGCACTGGATATAATATCATTTGAACCTACTTTTCATCAAAATACGTAGCAATTTTAAGACATTTCTAGCTTCAAGTACAAAAATTACTGCTTTTCTTTCATATGCCCCCCACAAGGTATACTGTAAAGGCGACAGTCAAGTATTCTATTAGGAAAAATGTCAGAAGAGATCAAATAAGAAGTAAAAAAAGAGTGTTGAAGCAGAAACCCAAAAGTAAATTAATAGAATTCCATTACATTGTTTAGGAAAAAAAAAATGCTTTTCCCCACCCCCACATTTTTCAACAGTCTTCCGACATCAAAATCCTGGACTTAGAGGTGATATATTGCCATTTATCACCATGAGGTTTTATCCCATCTAAGCATGTAAGCTCTTCTTTGGCAAGTATCTGTCTTATTTTATGAATTGCCTAGCACATGCATGGATATGTTATAAATAAATAATATTTTTATGAATAAATTATTATGGCAATAAATAAGTAATGTTTAAAATGACCCACTAGCAAAGCATAGTTAATGAGTGATTAACTTATTTTAAATTCAGACTTTTTAATTCACTCCTTGTTCCACACTGCCACAATAGTACTATACAGTTCCTATCTGCTATTTTCCAAGATGTAAAATTTATGTTAACAAATTACCTGGATTATGGAGTAATCTATAGAATGAACAACAAAAAAACTCCACAAACAAAAAAAAACCCAGAAAAACCCAAACCCCACCCAGAGATAAATTTGATGAAATTGAAACTGAAATTTTAAACAATATGTACCAAAAGTCAGTGTCTGAATACATCTCAGATCACATATTATCCACACAATGCTAGAAATGAAACATTTTTTCATTAGAAGCACAGGCATATCATTTATGAGATGCATGAAAAATATGTTGAAAATTTTAAACTATCACAATGAACACTGTTTTGTCCGCTACGGCATCTGCTACGTATTCCTGGTATGGTCTTATTTTGAGAGACTCCCACTTACAGGTCACTTTTAATGCTCTAGAATGGAATAGGAATCCTCAGAGGTCTTCTCTCTGAAAAGTACAGAAGCAGGTATTCATGCTAATGTCAGCAACGAGGCTGTAAAAACCAACCTACACTTCTGTTTCAATGGATAATTCTCCTCTTGCTAAATACTGAGACAGCAACTGTTCTTAATATCTATATTCTTGGGACACATTGAGTGCTTTCACTTGCAAAATAGCATTTTCTTGGAATCAGCCTGTCTGGAGGTAGAAACACTGGGCCAAACTGAATATTACTTCATGGAATAGGTGCAGGTTAGACTAAGGAAGAGCAAAGATGACTTTAAATGTCATTTAAATTGTGAAATCATTCTCCAGAAGAATTTGAGTCAAACCCAAAGTGGCTTGAGTTAGAATTTTGTGCGGCTGCTTAAATCTGTACAGTGGCCTAGCATACTTGAACTAGAATCAGACACATTATCCTCTGTCTCTTGCATCCTCAGCTTCACACAAAGTTGCTATTGAGAAATACTGACTCATCTCTTAGCCTTCCTGGCACAGGGAGAAAGATAGGAAGCTTTGGATCTATGAACGATTTCTCATGAAATGTTTTGGGGATAAAAAAAGGAAAGCACCATATAAAAGCAGAATATACCATTAACGTTCATTAAAACTATTGTAACCATAAATAAGTTCCACTGTGAGGGAAAGCAACCTCAAGTGAAATAATGCCTTGGGGGTAAAACTCGCATATGTGCAAGAAAAAAATGTTTAAGGGGAATGCCTGCCCAGTCAAAACGATCTGATCGGCTGAAGTGACCCAAGGGACAATCATCACAGAATGTTGACTGTGGAAATATGCAGCTTAGTGTTTTTAATGTGATACAAATGCATATTGATCAATATGCAAGTCACAGACATTGTTTTCACAATGTGTCTGAATTTTCAGACTTTCGCCTTCAATAATCATGATGAAGTCTAATGTCCAGCAACAGGTATATTTAATTAAGAACAGGAAATTTCACCCAGTGAGACTTCTCCCATGCTGAAAGTCCAGCTTAA